>NW_006159557.1:1088398-1114598 GCF_000334495.1 Tupaia belangeri chinensis | reverse complement strand
TATATATATATATATAAAATCTTCATTTGGGATTCCCATGATAAAGTAAGAAAAAAAACCAGGTTACAGAATGTGTACTATAACGTGATTAAAAATTCAAAATTCATAATTGTATACTTAAATATATTTATATCAGCCTAGAAAAGAGATGAAAGAATGCATATTTCAAACGCATGACTTTGGTTACTCCCAAGTTGGGGATTCTAGAGGAAGGAAAGAGATTTATTTAAGAGATTTATTTTCAACATATATAATTATGTATTATTTCACTGTTACTAATAAACTTTTTAATTTAAAATATTTGGAGAAAAATAGTTAGAATATATATTTTATTTTTAAATGCTGCCAGAGTTGGAAGCAACTCAGCCTGTTGCTTAAAATTCTTCCCCAAAGTTAAAAGCCAATGCAGTTCTTCAAGTCATTAGGGAATTACCTAAGAGACTGCATCACATCCTCTTCTTCTATGTTCTGTATTTTAGTTTGGTAATTAAAATGTCATGTAGAGGGGTCAGCAGGTAGCATGATGGTTAAGGCACTAGACTCCCACATGACTGATCACAGCTCGAGTCTTGGACCCGATGGCTTGAAACTCACACCAGGAGCATGTGCCCAAAATCCTGACAGGAGAATGGAGGGTTAGGAATTTCAGTGAAGCCATTCTCCTGGGGTGTGATTTCTCTCTCTCCCCACTCCCTCTCTCTCTGGTGAGCCTACATGTCCTATGGTAAAAATTTAAAACAAAAACAACAACAAAAAAGTTTACATAGAGCAGTCAAAATCTCGAATGTCTTGCCACATTTTTCTAATGCATACATGTCCTATGGCAAAAATATTTTAAAAAGTTATTTTATTTAACTGTATTTATTATTATTATCATTATTATTTTTTAGTTTGATCAGAGAGAGACAGAGAGAGAGGAAGTGAGAAAGCAAGCCACCAGGTCCAAAACTTGAACCGTAGTCAGCCATGTGGGAGTCCAGCACCTTTAACCACCATGCCACTTGCTAGTCCCTCAAAAATTTAAAACAAACAAACAAACAAAAATAATCACATAGAACAGTCAAAATCTTGAATGTCTTGCTTCATTTTTCTAATGCTGGTTTGTCTGTCAGTCATAGAAGTCAGCTAAGTTCACCTGGCCATGCTTAATCATTTTTAATGTGACTACTATGGGTTTATAAGTGTTTTCACAATTTTAGGAACGTTTCATTTTGTGGCTCTTTAACTCTCTTCCTGGGTTTGACATTTGCATGTCACCAGCTTTGCAACAATTTCCTTTTGATTCTGGAAAACTGCTCTTACTTGAACCAAGGTCCTTGGCTCTCCATGGCTGTCCTATACTTCTTAAGGCTTCCATGGTCTTGGATTTAGTTGCTACCTCCCTTCCACTCTCACCTCTTAATACTGGCTCATTTTCTTGCCAAGCATTATTCAGGCATAATGGCCTGCCATTCAGATAAGATAAGTCAGCCCAAACCTAAACCCTTGGGTTGACTGAGAATCGCTGGTCTCTGGATCCAACAGAAGTTTCAGGCTTAGCTACTTTGCTAGGGGATGGCCTCAAAGCAGATCTGTGCAGGAGAGTTTGTAGGACTATTCTAGGGTTCTTAGAGGCCTTGGGTTTTATGTTTCAAGAGCTCCTGTACCTTAATTTCAAAACTCTAGAGCAATTCTTTTATAATCCTCTTAGAAAGTCACCTTTAGCTGAGAACAGGTGAACTACAAATTTTGTCTTTCACTTGTTACTTCTCTGGGGAGGGATTTCTCACCTTCACCTTTGTTTCCATCTTAATTCCTTGTCAACTACGCACAGCTCCTTTTTTCACTTCCACCATGGACTCCTCACTTCCCCTGAGACCCGCTCCAAGGAGACACCAAGTAGAGTGTCTTTTACCCTGAGGACCAAGTATCGAACTTCTTTTTTCTTTATTTTGTCTTGTTTTATGATTTCTTATTTACACTGCATTGCTGTTCATCTTTGGAGGGCACTACATGAAATTTTTCAAAACATGGATGCAATGTATGGCAAGCAAATCAAGAATAACACTATATATTCATCATTTTCAACAGAGAGCACCACGTTAGATATTGGCAGTGTCTATTTTTTTCACTCAGCTGTGGTATTCTGTTCCACAACCCATTTGCCCAATTGACCTGCATTTCTGTATCTACTAAATGCTTGTACATTGCAAAGATCAGGACAGAGCATTCAAATGTCTTTAACAACATGACAAAATCTTTTTCTCACTATATGACTCTCAGAGAAAAAAATTTAAAAAATGAGAATTCTGGGATGACACTGTTTTACATCTTGATGAATTTTTGTTTCAATCACTGGCAATGAAAATCATTCAAAAACTCTCAAATTGTGCTTAGCTTCAAGGATAGCAATAGAGGCATAGTGGTTAGGGGACTGGATTCCTACATGGCTGACCACTGTTCATATCCCAGCTTGAACTCACACCAGGCACATGTGCTGTGTGTGCCCAAATTCCTGAGAAGAGAATGAAGGAGAAGGGTTGCAGTGTGGCCATCCCTTCTGGGGAGGAATTTCCCTCTTTCCTTTTCTCCATCTCTCTCCAGTGAGCACACATGCCCTATGGCAAAAGCAAAAACGAAAAGAACAATGGCACGAAACCTGTGCTTCATAGGCTGGAAAAACGACAAGCCCTAGTTAGAAATACCCCATGACAGCGATGGAGTAAAACTAGCAGACATGGAGACAGTAGATACAAAGAAAAGAGCCACCAGAGACGTGAGCTAAGACTGAGAAATGACCCCGGACAAGTGCAATGGCAAGCACTCCTGACCCCAATAGCTGCTTTCCTGACCACTGCTTGCTTTGTGCGGCGTTTGTTTCTACACCTGTCATTCGTAGTGATTACAAACATATCTCTCATCGTCATCATCATCACCTTTTAGTGGCATAACCGTCATCGAAGGATGAAGAAACTCGTCCATGCAGCACCATATAGCTGAACCTAGGCAGATCAGCATCCAGACATGCGCCCTCTAGCCATTGCTCAGGGGCTTGCAACCAGGGTGCTAGCCACCAGCACGGTGCTTTGCTACCACGGGCTCTGGAAGGAATACTCTGTCTTCACCCTCACAGCCCTGCTGTAGTTCTCACAGGTGACTCTAATGCACATGGTCAGCAGACTACACTTTGAAGAACGTTGGCTAGATCTTTGGCACCAGATTAAGCCAGCACTGAAGCAAACTCATGGACGTCTGTACGGTTTTGTAGAAACGCTTGTTTGTCTTTCCTAGCTGCTGTGCTCAGCAACCTTTTCAGTCCACTTTGTGCTAAATTGTCCCACTAGGTGGCAAGGACAAGTGCCATGGTTGCTAGGCAGCAAATTGGAAAGAATCAAGTTTAAACACATCCGGCTCAATACGAATTTTGAGTTCTACCTCACTTCACTCTACTTAGACAATTCTCCGACTCTTTTGAGAGGCGGTAGGCATTCTTTTCTAAATCCTGAAATAATTCATGTTTTTAATGGGAGTTCAATATAATGAACAGTGCCTCTCATCTGTCTTATCTGTTATTAATTCTCCTCCCTGTTAGCTCAGAGGTTAAGAGTTCCACATCATAGACTTATTTTACATCCATTAAAACACTGAACAGTTAGGTTAATATAAAGCCTTAGTTAAGCAAAATTGTACAAGTATAAATATTTTTGAGCACTCCAATGCAAGTATTACTATCTTGTTTTACAACCTAGAAAACAGACATCAAATTATTAACTAATTTGTCTGGTTTATGTACACCCTCTCTAACCCTGTACTCCATCTTCTTATCCATTTTATTGTCTCAGATCCTTTGATAAAAGTTCCTATAAACTATTTTTCATAGCCTGATTTGGTGAGGATAATTCCATTGCTCACATGGTACTATGTCCTACATTTTGGCAAACTCTTAACCTTTCTACCTCAATTTCTCTGTCCTTAAATAGGACTATTAATAATTCTAATGCTGCTTTCTGAAGAAGAATACAGCAATGATTTGAAAATCCCTGGAAAATAGGAACTGGGAAGCATTATCTTTATCTGATCCTCATAAGTATCTTAAAATCGACATCTATAACCATAAAAAAATAAATCATCAAACACTTCCGTGATAAAACAGGCTCCATTCCCACTGGGGTCTGGGGGTGGGAGAGGGTGGGACAATTAAAGGATCTATAAATAAGATGCAGACTTCCTAAGCAAAACTCCTACAGCAGAGTTTTCATTTTAATATACTCAAAGGGATAATATAATGCCAGAAGCCCAGCACACTAATTAAAACAAAGGCCTCAGTTTGGTTTCTCTCAGCAAAAGATGAGGAAGCAGAGAATTGAAAATGATACAGTAGCTCAAGAAGGAACAAGAGCCTTGAGACCACTTTAGCTGAATGGCCGAGAGAAATACTGGCAAAGTACTAAGGTACCAAATTACTCTGACAACAAAGCGCTCTCTGATTTCTGGGAACTGAACCTGCTGCAGGAGTAAAATCATAATAAAATGAGGAGAAAGAATAAATTCAAGAATCCAAGTATTGGGCTAACCTGTGGCCTGGTGGTTAAGGTGACTGGATCCCACACGGCCAGAAGCACAATTTGAATCCCGGTTCCAATGGCTTGAAAAACACACCAGGCACACATACGTGCATGTGTACCCAAAATCTCAACAGGAGGGACAGATGGAGAAGAAGGGGTTATGTTATGAACATCATGGAGTGTGCTCTCGCTCTCTCTCTTGTTCTCTCTCTCTCTCGTTCTCTCTCTCTCATGAATGCACACAACCTCTGGCAAATAAACAAAAATCCAAGTCTCACTTTGGTCATGGTGTAAAGGACTTGGAGATTTAAGAAGTATGGAAACAGCATTAAATATCTATTTCACTATATCTACATCTGTATCTACATATGTACACACGATGACATAATGGTTGTCTGCCATCTTCATCAAAGCACTAAGTTCCTAGGGCATGGAAATATTTAGATTTTAAACAGTTTCCAAACTAGAAGCATTGGGACCCTCTATGAAAAAAGAAGGTTTAAAAAGAAGAACAATAAAAACAGGACCAAAGACTTACTAGAAAATTAAAATTAAAATTATGGCAGAGTAAATGTTAAAGTCTCTAGCCTTCCATAAATATTTCACAATAAAAAAAGTCAGAGGAACTCATGGTTTGAATCAAGGTAGGAACCAATTTCACTTAGGCACAGAATGTTCTACAAAAAACAAGGTCTGAGAGATGTGTGTAGGTAGCACACACATAAAAGAGCATGCATGTGCACACACACACACACACACACACACACAAAGTCCTAAATTAGCTAATATGCATTGAGACTGTCTTTGAAGTGAATATGATATGATACATTATCTGAACTTATTTGACCATGAAAAAATCCCATCCATTTTCCCCTCAACTTCCTTCAGAAACACACAATTTTACAAAATTCTAAAGCAAGGAGATATTAAATACCAGTAGTGCAATAAAGTTCCAGTATAACAGAATCAGTTATTTAGTGACTATTGACATGAATTTCATTGAGGGAGCTACTAATGAAGAGATAGGGAATATTATGGCCTTCTAAAGATCAAATAAGTTGGTTGTTCTTTTTAGTGTCCAATTCTCTGTGTTTTTAAATTATTTTAAATTTGTTATAGGGCATTGTGGACTCACAAGAGAGAGAGAAAGAGAGAGAGAGAGAGAGAGAAAGTGAGAAAGTAAGCTGCCAAATCTGAGGTTCAAACCACAATAGGCCATGTGGGAGTCCAACACCTCAACCACCAAGCTAACTACTGGCTCCCAAACCTTCATTTTTATTTTATTTACGAGAGGTCATTGTACTCACCAGAGAGAAACAGAGACAGACAGAGAGGGAGAAGGTAATCACAGTGAAAAGTAGTCACACTGCAATCCCTTCTCCTCTATTTCTCCATCTTGTCAAGATTTTAAGTACACATATGCCTTGCATATTTTCAGGCCCAAGATTCAAACCACTGGTCAGTCATGTCTGACTCCCTTAACCACTAGACTATGGGGCTGACCTCAAACCCCCATTTTTAATTCTTTTATTATTATAATTATTTCTGGCTTATATGCATTTGATGTACATCTTAATGAGATATAGTCTGCTTTTTTTTCAAAGCATATATATAGTGTGTACAAATCAATGATATATACATATTAATCTGCTTCAATACTGAACACTACATGAAACACATACTTAATTTTTTACTCTACTGTGGTGCAGCATTTCATAACCTCTTTTACACGAATTCTTATGTCCATTACATTTTTTTTCTCCTGAACTCCCTTGCATTACTTTCTTTTTTTTTTTTTTTTTGGAGAGGTTTTTTCGCTATAGGGCGCGTGTGCTCGCCAGACAGACAGAGAGAGGCATAGAGACAGAAAGCGAGAAATCACCCCCCAGGGGGGATGGTCACGCTGCAGTCCCTTCTCCTCCATTCTCCTCTCGGGATCTTGGGCACGCACGCACACACACCCAGCGTGAGTTTAAAGCCACCAGGTCCGGGACGCGAACCGCGGTCGACTACGTGGGAGTCCAGCGACATAGCCATTACGCTAACTGCTGGTTCCCCCTTGCATTACTTTCGATTTCTATGTTTTCAATCATTTCAATTTCTGCCGTTGAGTGCGAACATTCAGTATAGGTTAACTAAAAACATAAAGCATTTGTTTTTCATAGTCTGGCTTAATTTATTTAATATTACATCTTCCAAATTCACCCACTTTTTGTCAAGTGACAGGGTTTTGTTTTCTTTATGGATGAATTGTGTGGGTTCTCTCTTGTTTCCTTTGCTGTGCCATCTGTCCACATCTTTTGGGCTATCCTGGAGAGATCCTACAATGAATGTCCTTCGTTGGCCATTTTGTCAGATCTTACCCATTTTAAATTTTTACAGGATAGAGGGATTCAAAGGAAAAAAGAAGCAAAACATTTTTATAGGGATTTTTGCCCTAGGGCATGTGTATTCACCAGAGAGAGAGACAGACACAGTGAGAGAGAAAGTAAGAAATCATCCCCCCAGGGAGGATGACTACACCACCATCCCTTCTCCATCCTCCTCCTGGGATCTTGGGCACACATGCATACATGCCCAGCATGATTTTCAAGTTACCGTGTCTGGTACTGCCACCACAGTCAGCCATGTGGGAGTCCAACAACATAACCACCATGATACCTGTGCATCCAAGAAGCAAAACATTTAATGGACACAAAATGGAAAATGATCTGTTGATGAAAATATATATGGTAATGTCTTTGAACTGATATACCGGGTATTCATGCTGGAAAAATTCATATTGTATGCTGTAAAGGTGCACAGTGATTGAGTTAAAAAATACTGTCTACCTTTGTTCACAGGGGTCTAAAAT
Source organism: Tupaia belangeri chinensis (assembly GCF_000334495.1). NCBI lineage: Eukaryota > Metazoa > Chordata > Mammalia > Scandentia > Tupaiidae > Tupaia > Tupaia belangeri. The sequence goes on along the minus strand of NW_006159557.1, from coordinate 1,107,200 downwards.
ACTAGTACACAATCCCAAACAAGCCTCAGTGATGGTTATCCTATAGACAAATCTTCATACAGCAAATTTTAAATGTATAGACAAATTTCAAACTTTGAAGTAAACAATAATGATTATAAAAGTCAGAGTAACTTTTCTTCAGCCCTTACATTTCCTTTTTTTTTTTTTTTTGAGAGGTTTTTGCTATAGGGCACATGAGCTCGCCAGAAAGACAGAGAGAGACAGAAAGTGAGAAATCACCCCCCAGGGAGGATGGCCATGCTGCAATCCTGTCTCCTCCATCTCTCAGGATCTTGGGCATGCATGCACACATGCCTGGTATGAGTTTAAGCCACCGAGCCCAGGACTCAAACCATGCTCAACTACATGGGAGTCGAGCGACATCGCCATTAGGCCAACTGCTGGTCCCGAGCCTTTACATTTCTCCTCTAAACTCCTTTCCTTTTAAAAAAAAATTTATTTTTATTTATTTTATTTTACAATCCCCAACTCCTATCAATTTTTTTAGTTTAATTTTATTTATTTTATATATTTATTTTAATTTGACCAGATGGGGACAAAGAGATAGAGAGGTGGAAAGTGAGAAAGAAAGCCACTGGATTATTCTTTCTTTTGTCCTAGGGACGAACATGAATTCAGTGGGATAGAAGAGCTGCTCCTTTAGGTATAAAAGAATCTGCCACACCCAACAGACTTTGGTGGACTTATTTATCTTTATAAAAGGTTCAATTATTTTCATAGAAAGTTCCTCTCCCACTTATTTTCTATTACTATGGATCTTAGTGTATCAAAACCTAAAGTGAACACAATAAAAGACATCAATCATTTGATAAAGAATGGTAATAAAGGTTTATTATTCAACAGTGATCACTTACTCAGTTGATGGTAACAAGAGGAACTAGCTCAGTCCCTGTCTTTGAGGAACATACCACCCAGGCAAGAAGTTATAGACTATGATTAGATTTTTGAAATATAATTTGACAGGCACCCTCTAGAGTATTACTTTATGATAGAGAAACAAAAACAGGTTCACATAGCCAAAAAAAAAGTAGCTAAAGGTAGGCCAGAAAATGGATTAGCTGACTTGAGGGATGAGTAAGACTGAGGAAATGTTGGTCAGACTGGAGACTATTGTTTACAATATCCCATGTGGATGATTATAAAGACCTATAAGAATACATGGCAGTATGACCATGGTGATGGTGGGAGTATTAAGAAGATAGAATTGATAGGAGCTGGGGATTGTAAAGAAAGCAAAGAGGAGGAATACATTGACAATGATTCCCACATGTGTTACTTGAGAGATTAGTTGTATAATTGTTCCCAGAGGAAAATAAGGGTTGATTGCTCAAACAGGCATGAAAGATTCGCCAGAAAACCTCACTTGCTGATATGCAGAGAGAGATGTCCACGGAGAACATAAATACATAGGTCTAGATCACAGGAAGAAAGTGTGGGAATTTACTCTGGATCTGAACCTTGAGTCTGGAAATACTTGCCCAGGAATGCTTCAAAGGCTGGACTGGAACCAGAAGGCAGATCCCTGAGCTATACTCAAAATTAAAGGTCTGCTGGGACCAGCAGTTAGCGTAATGGCTATGTCGTTGGACTCCCACGTAGTCAACCACGGTTCGAGTCCTGGACCTGGTGGCTTAAACTCAAGCCAGGCACGTGTGCATGTGTGCCCAAGATACCAAGAGGAGAATGGAATAGAAGGGATTGCGGTGTGGCCATCCCCCCAGAGGGTGATGTCTCGCTTTCTGTCTGTCTATCTCTCTCTGTCTGTCTGATGAGTGCACATGCCCTATAGCAAAAACCTCTCCAAAAAAAAAAAAAATTAAAGATTTGCTAAAGAGTTCCATGCATATAATGTGGAGATAGAGTAGACAGACAACCTCTCTGAATAAAGCAAATGAAAGGTCAGAAATAAGAGATTGCATCTGTGGTATAAAATGTCAAAGAAGGATCTATATAATGGCTCACCACAGTTGGCCATTCAGGGTCTTGAGTGGTCTTAGAGCAGTTTCAAAAGCTGGGGGCACAGTCTTGATTACAATGGGTTAAACACTGAGGAGATGTGGGATGCATTAGCTTAACAAACAAGATGTTAATATATTGGATCATATTTTTTCTATGCAAAAATGCATTATAACTTTTCTGACATCCCAATATAACCCAGTACCCCTTCACTTTGACAAAATACTTCAAGAGTAAACTCAGTAAAAAAAGTAATAACTGTGCCTCTTCAGACAGAATATCCTATGCATACCAAATTTAAAACTAGATCTGCCTGCTATGTATTGCAAATTAAGTGAAAAAACTAGAACCAGCAGATGGTGGAATAGTTATATCATTGGACTCCCATGTAGTTGACTGTGGTTCAAATCCTGGATCTGGTTTTTTAAAACTCACACCAGGTGCATGTGTGTGCATGCCCAAGATCCTGAGAGGAAAATGGAGGAGAAAAGATTGCAATGTGGCCATCCTCCCCCACCACGGGAGGGGGGGGATTTCTCACTTTCTGACTCTCCAGCATGCACATGCACCCTATAGCAAAAATCTCCTAAAAAAAAAAAAGTCATGTGACAAAACATTGTTTAATATATGGAAAACAAAATTTCAAACAAACAAACAAACCCAATATGATCAAATGAGTGCAATGGTGGACATGAAATCTTTGTCTTCCTCTTTTTTCTCTTCTCATATTTGGCTTCATACAAATGGCATTCAACAAATTCAGGAGAAAATTATGAATATTCAAGGTTGAAGCTGCATCTTATAATTTTATGGAAGTAAATAACTTTAGTTCTAAACATAGGAAATTTTTGGAGAAGGGGGAGCTGGCCATAATTTAAACTATATTTTGCACTGCCCACTTTTGTTGACCAGAAGTGTAACTAACATTTTCTAAGCTTTATGTTTGATTTTGGACCGCATGTTATGTACATTGATAAAGAAGTCATTCTTTTCACTAAAATGTCTTTGTTTAGTGCACTTTATGCAAATTATTGAATCTGATATGTAGAATAATGTCACTCAAATTTACCCTTGAGTAACAATGTCTTTGAATAGTTTATTGGGGTGTGGGGATTGCATGTATAAATAAATTAAGCAAAAATGAATGCTCTTTTCTGATTCTGAAACACTGCACAGTCAATGGCTGATTCTAATGCATTCATTAACTTTATACTGGAACACAATAAGCAGGGTGTTTCTTACCCTATAACTAACTCCTGCAATATGATATTGGGGCTAAATGAACAGTTTAAATTTCTAGAGAATTTTGGGAGAAATACTACTATAAAAATTGCTCCAATTTTTAAAATATATTCTTTCTTAATAAAAATGAAAAGATTTTTGAGAAAAACTTTGTTTTAAGTTGTTTTTTGAAGAATGAGTCTCAATTCACTGACAAAGGTATTATTCAAGAATAAGAGACTTCCTCTTTGCATATACTTTTTGTTTTATCCTAAAAAGAGCTTTATTCCATAACATCCATTCACATGCACTATAAAACGACAAACAAGAACAAACACTAAGCTAGAGCTAAACTGTCTACATATGTCTTCCAGCTTCAAAAGTTAAGTACATGGTATAAAAGAGTTTGTTAGTATGTTTCTAACAGTATTTTACAAGGGAATGTTTAGAAGCCTTATGGACTAGGCCAAACCCTTTCACTTCCAAGGGAAACTAAGTTTCTATACATTCTCTTACCAAACATTGAGCTAGAGCTAAACTGTGTACATATGTCTTTCAGCTTCAAAAGTTAAGTATGTGGTATAAAAAGTTTGTGTTAGTAAGTTTCTAAGTGTAGTTTTTAAGGGAATGTTTAGAAGCTTATATAAACATTCTCTTAGTAAATAATGAGGGACTGAAGCTCTCTTTCAAAGATAAACATGCAATTTTTCACTCTAAATCTGAACCTGGGCATGGAATATGAGAAATTTCTTTGTCAGAAACACCCACTCATGGAGCTGCATTTCATACCTAAAGAACTTTGCTATAACTGAAAGTCTAGTTTTCAGCCTTATGGACTAGGTCAAATGCCTTCCACTTCCAAGGGAAACTAAGTTTAGATGATCTAAAGATAATTTTCACTTGAAAAATGAAATGGTTGCCACTTCTGTTTTGCCTTTTGCATGATACATAGTAACACAACCTAATAACAACTCATAGCTTTTAAAAATCAGAGTCGAAGTCTACTAAACAAGATTGTACCATCACTCCAAAACCCAAGTCACACCTAAATTGGCACTGTTTTGGTTTTGTCCAAACTATTTATATCCTTCCCTAAAGAGTGTAGTATAAGTTTTATTATTGTTATTGTTGTTTTTTAATCAGTAACTGTTCAACTTGTCTTTATACTGTAGAAATTGATTATTACAACTGGTATCCACCCTTGGAGCCGGCCGCTCCTACTTCTTACGAGTGTACTTCCACTTTCATTTTCCCCCTGCTCTGAACTTTATTTCACTCTGCTATGAAGCTCTGTTGTTCCACTAGACATATGTCTCTTGGCTGAATTCTTTCCTCCAAGAAGACAAGAACCATGGTATTTGTGTCCTCACTAACACAGGCATCAGGAAATAGGGCTTAGATAGGAGAAACTCCCATCTTTGTTTCTGTTGAGTTCTTTCAAAATAGGCCTTGATGCAGGAATTGAGGTGCAGGTTTATTTGGGTGGTGACACAAGAGTCACAATGAGCAATGGGGAAGGAAGACCAGGAAAAAACAACAAAAGAAAAAAAATGAATTATTGCATTTTAAAGGAATTCGTCATGTGATCTGATTGAAAGTGCTTTTTCTCCAGAGTGTCAATTTACTGGGTGGTCATGTGTCCTAGATTGCAGGAATAGTCTACTCTAATTCTCAGCCTGGCTAATAGTGTCCGTTTTCACTCTGAAATGTCACAGTATGGACAGTAAGTTATCTAGCCACCCTTTTGATATATAATTTACCTAAGTCACTTATTTTCATGATCTTCCATTTTCAACATTTATACAATAGTCATAATTACTTCTAAACTTTATAAAGTATGACATGAATATGAAAATTGCCACCATCATTGTACATATATGGAATTAATTCTAGTGGTGACTAAGGGTCAAAGTGAATATCTTTTATAATTATATTAATCTTTCTGGCAAGAAGCTAGTTGTGTAATTAAATGTACCTCAACAGCTAGAAAGAAAAATAACTTTGCACCTAAAAACCCATCTGTTACCTGCTTATTACTCTATGGCCAGAATCTAATAATTATCCCTTTTAAAGGTGGACAAATTGCATCTGATGTATATAACACGATTTGAATTGATTCTAATGATTCTCTGAAGAAAAAAAGAAGGAGAAAAATGAAATATTTTCTTTATAGTACTTTAGAGTGTTCTTTTTAATTGCCTACTCTTTTCTAAAATATTTAGATTTTTAGAACTTTTAATGTATCATGTTTAGTTATTTCTAAAGGAACAGGGATATAGAAGGTTATTCATTCAGCAAATAAATATTGACTGTCCACTATAAATAAAACCCCAGACTGGAATCAATATGTCCATTTCGAAGGCTATGTCTGTAAGAGTGGAAACTGGAAGGTAATCTCAGTGAAGCTTACTAAGGTGCCCTGAGTGAGGCTGGGACCCAAAAACTCTTGGTTTATAGTAAAAAAATATAGTAAGGACCAGGTCACATTATCACCCCATGAAATGATGGATTCTACCTGGACAGTAGCGGTATCTATCTCCTTCAGGATCTCCTGTGGTACTTTTTACAGTATAGATTCTCCCCTCTGCTCCACTCCCCAGGTTCTGATGGAAGAGATCTCAGGGCAGACCCCAGGAACCTGAACTTTAATTACTATCCTGGATGACTCATGGACACTGTACTATTTAGGAAACACTATCCCTGTGGCACAGAAACCTTCCATGTTGATTTTGGCCAACTTTTTTTTTGTCTAAGCACATACAGGCAGAGTGGGTGAGGATAAATGTTAAACAGCAAACATAATAAATAAGTCCAGTGAGAATTAGGGCATCATTTTTTGGAAAAATTATCTAGCTAAGCGAACTGTTGGTCAGTCTTCATAGGCTTCACCTTTGAAATAGGCTGTGGCAGCTTCCATTTGAAAGGGAAAGTAAAGCTGGTATTCTGAAACCGGTGTTGTGGGCTAAAATGTCAGTAAGAAAACTGGAGCCATTGCTTTATTTTACTAAATCCAGTTGTAACCGGTAACTCTGAATTTGCCACAGATTATTTCAGCTTATTTTTTAGACAAAGAGGAGCTGTAGTCATAATTACAATAGTGCTTAATGATCATCCTAGGGTGATTGTGTGGGCTGGGACCAAGAATAGAGAATGATTTTTTATGCATAACATTTCCAAGATGCCATAACTATGTAGGAGAAATGGTTATGTGTTTGTAAAATGCACTGGTTTCCTCAGAATCAGAAACAGATTACAAGGATTCTTCTTCTTCTTTTTTTTTTTTTTTTTTTTTTTTTTAAGAGAGATTTTTGCTATAGAGTGCATACACTTCCCGGAGAAACAGAGAGAGACAGAAAGTGAAAAACCATCTCCCAGGGTAGATGGCCATGGTGCAATTCCTTCTTCTCCATTCTCCTGTCAGGATTTTGGGTACAAATGCATACGCATCTGGTGTGAGCTATAAGCCACCAGGCCCGGGATTCAAACCATGGTCAACTATGTGGGAGTCCAGCAAGGTAACCATTATGCCATCTGCTGTTTCCAAGGATTCTTAAACATCATCTAGTCCAACTCTGATTCTCATCTGCCCACCCCAGATACATGAAATATAGCACATAATTCATAAGTGATTGGATTAAAACAGAACTCTTTAATAATTGACCTAGTTGGAGGAGAAGGGATTGTGGCGTGGCCATCCCCCCTGGGGGGGTGATTTCTCACTTTCTGTCTCTCTGTCTCTCTCTGTCTTTCTGGCAAGCACACGCGCCCTATAGCAAAAAAACTCTCCAAAAAAACAAAAAAGGGACCAGCAGTTAGTGCAAGAATTGACTTAGTATCTCTCTTAAAAACCTCTACTTTTATAAATCAAATAAAACAAAACAAGTTGTTATCAACTGATGTGGATGTGATTGAATCAAACTTGCTGGGAAAACTTAAAGGAATATTTATTGAGTGATTACCTATGCTACTTGCTTTATAAGGATAATCTTTTTGATCCTGGTGAATATTATTTACACAGATAAAGAAATTTAGAGATACTAAGTTATTTAAGTGATATATCCTAACTAAAAAGTACCAAAATTAAAAGCCAGGTCTTTCTTATTCTAGACAGAGATAGAAATACCATATAGGGGTCGGCAGGTGGCATGGTGTTTAAGGGTGCTGGATTCCCACATGGCCAACTATGGTTAGAGTCCTGGACCTGGCGACTTGCTTTCTCACGTTCTCTCTCTCTCTCTCTAACTCTGTCTCTCTCTGGTCAAATTGAGATAAACAAATGAATAAATAATAAATAAAGTTAAATAAAATAATTCTTAAAAAAATAAGAAATACCATATAAAATATCCAAAATGCTAGTCCAGTTATGTTCCTCAGAATTACATCATCAAACAATTCACTAATTAACTTAATGAACTTTTAGAGTCAGACAAACCCAGTATCTACCACCTGTGGGAGCTATGTCAGAAGTCTCAGGTCTTGGGGCCAGCAGGTGGCACGGTAGTTAAGGTGCTGGATTCCCATGTGGTTGACCATGGTTCAAGTCTCAGACCTGGCAGCTTACTTTCTCACTTTCTCTCTCTCTCTCTCCCTCTGTCTCTGTCTGGAGAGAGCACATGCCCTATAGCAATTTTTAAATAATAATAAATAAAATTAAATGAATAATTATTTTTAAAACTTAATTAAAAAAAAGAAATTGCAGGTCTTCTTACTTCTCTGCTATATGAAGTAAGAATATTAAAATCTCATTGATTGCTTGTTAATATTATACATCAAAAACTTAGTGGAGTAGCATCTGACAGCATTTGTAAACCTCCTCTCCCCTCAAAAGGGATAGTTCTTTACTATAACTACACTTAACTTTAGAAAAGTGCCACATTCATTTTTGGGCAGTGACATCTCAGGTTCCGTTAAGCTTGTGCATATTGTGAGTGTCATGTAGACTATGCATGAGCGTGTGTAGAGGTCGTGGTTAGATACAGGCACTGTTCACAGCAAGAAAGGGTAATGAGCAAGTCAGGGCATCTTTGTCCCCTTAAAACTTCCACATTAGGAAGTGTGGAGATAGAAATTATGTGGCAAAATTTCTTATCTAGTCCAATATTCTGAATATCCAAAAGCCAACTATGTTATTCAAATATGTAAAAAGATTTGACCAAAAAGTGCTAGTCTCAGGACAGGAATAAAAGCTTGGCCTGGTCCTGGTTCAAGGCTGTACCCTCCACTTGCATTTCGCTTATGAAGAGTACATACACACGGGGCCCAGCCGTAGCGGCATACTCTGCTATTTCATAGGCCAGGCCTACATGGGGAACCTGAGTTCAGTTTTGGCCCAAGTTAAGGGAGTGGTGCACACTGTAATCCCAGTGACTCAGAGTAGGCTAAGGCAGCAGGACTGTGATCCTGAGGCTGGCCTGGGCAACATAGCAAGACACCGTCTAGAAAAAACATCTAGGCATGGTGAGTGCCTGTAGTCACAGCTACCCGGGAGGCTGTGCTAAGATTTGTATGGATGGATGACCTCTGAGGCTAGTGTCTGGGTTAGTGAACCAGAGCGTGACATTTTATTCTACTTACCAAAAGTGGCAGTTGAATTTATAAAGCCAATGTACAAATCTCTAGAATATGCCAGTAAGTGACACATTTAAACAGATATTTAGAGGGGAACTAGGTAAAAGTATATGCTGGAAAATGAGATTGAAATGGAATGGATTTGGTTTCCATTTTAAAACAAATTTTGTTTCATTTAGAAAATTTATCAAGGGTAGAAAGAAAGAAAAGTAAAGAGGATCGGGTGAGTGGCAAAGACTTATAAACATGAAAGTCCTAATTCTGTGCTTTGGTCTGTGTTCCTGATCTGAATTTCTGGCATCTTTGATTAAAATGGTGATAGAATCTTTTATCCAAAGATAGCGCAGCCTTAGTGAGGCAAGCAGTAGCATGCTGATTTGCAGCGCTGGAAGCCACATGGCTAACCTCGGGTTTTAGATCCCAGGTTGACTTGAAACATGCTGACTGCATGTGCCCAAGATCTTGACTATCTGGAGGACTGAGAGAAGGGGTCATGGTGTGAGGAGACCCTACTGAGAGTGCTCCGCTCTTTCTCTCTCTCGCTCTCTCCCAAGAATTAAAAAAGAAAAAAATTAGCCAAGGAGCATATTAAGGCTCAGTTTCCCTCCTGTTTCCAGGAGCATGTGCTTTGCAGAATTGGCTCAGCAAGTGGAAAGTGAATCTCTCTAACTGTACCTACCTGTGCCATTTGGTTCACATTCCCTCTCTTCTCTATCCGTTCTGGTCATTATAGACCTGAGCTCCCTTTTACTCTTCTTCTCTAGATTTATTTGTCTTATTACTGATTTTTTTTTAAGAGCGAACTTTTGCTATAGGGCATGTGTGCTCTCTGGAGAGACAGAGAGAGATAGAGAAACAGAAAGAGAAATCACTCTCTGGAAAGGATGGCCACACTGTAGTCCCTTCTCCTTTCAGACTTTAGTCACTCAGGGACACGTGCCTGGTGTAAGTTTTAAGCCTCTAGGCCTAGGACTTGAACTGCAGTCAACTATGTGGGAGTCCCGTGACGTAACCATTATACCATTTGCTGGTCCCTGCTGATTTATTTCTAAACTCTACTTTTTCCCTGTCCTCACAGCCACCATCCTTCTACATTGTTCTTGTCCCAGTCTTACCCCTTGTTTTGCCCACAGTCCCCAGTTTGTGTGTGGTGCTTCCTAAAACACATAAAGCTATGGTGCTAAAGAAACTGAAGGCAGAGAAACCAGAAAGGCTGAGGACCTACAGCCCCTGGCTCTTCACCCTGCCTTTGTCATGCACCTGGAGTGGCTTGCCTAGACCTTGCACTCCCTGTCCATCTTTCTGTGATGCACTCTGGGCCTCCCCAGGTCAAGCTCTGCAAAGCAGGTGCCTGCGCTTCTCTGCTGTACCAGTCCATCTCTAGCCGCTCCCCTTTCTGGTTAGAAAGGCAATCGTAGGTGCTTATTCCTCACAGTCCAATATGTCTGTTCTCTTCCTTTCTTCCCACGAATGCTAGAAGACAGGTCTCCTTACCATCCTAGTGATAGCTACTGAATCTCAAGAATCATTTTAGAATCAAAAGGAGCCTTTACAGCCATCTGGTGAAATCTTCATTACAAATTCGTGGTCAGTACAGTACTAGGCGCATAGAAGGTGTCTGGAAAATATTTGCCATCCATAAATATTATAAAAGCAGCCACCATTTCCACACTATATGATAACCATTTTGTGCTACTGGCTTTATTTTTAAAACTGTTTTTGGTTATTTTGTGTTCACATCTGTCTGTAAAATCAGTAAATACTGCCCAACCTAAGGAGCGCAGGCTGGATTCGGCTGCTCAACAGGATGAAGCTACATGGGTTGCCTGGGTTTGAGTCTCAACCCACCCTAAAGCCCCAGTCGTGGTGGTCTGTGCCCGTAGTTCTAAGTACTTGGGAGGCTGAGAGAGTAGAATTAGGACACAGCAAGACTCTGTCTAAAACACACACACACACACACACACACACACACACACACACACACATCTATGAATAATTACAGAGAAGGCCATGCCTTAGAGGTATAACTGAAAAGGAATGGAAGACAATTGTAGACTCCAGAGATAGTGTGAGGAGAGGGGGTCAGAAAGAAGGTTAAAAATAATTCTAGGAACTAGAAACGGAAAATTGTTTATAACATGAATGATTAAGTCACTATGCAGTATATACTGGATGGGAAATCACATTTTGTATGCTGTAATGATGTACAGTGAATGAATGCAAATAAATAAATTGAAATAAAAAAATCAAAAAGAAAAAAAAAGAAAAACTAGTTTCAGGCTGACAAGGGTGATGATATAAAAAGGAAGAGGAACAGCTACTGAAGTAAGAACAAGAAGAAATGGGCTAAAATTATGACAATAGGATTACTTCTAAATAGTAACGTCTTTCACTACTAAGAGCTGTGAGAAGGGGAAAGGAGAGCTGAAGAATGATGGTCGAGGTTAGGCACACATCCGGCATGTTCAGCCTTTCCTTGGAGTAAAATAGAATAAATCTGTTCAATGGTTACTCCCCTAGGAGTCTGAAAAAGGCCAGATTTCCTTTCCATTCCATTCAAAACTGTGAAAGGATTATAAAGTATAAGCCCTTTACCTACCTTAAAATCACTAACTTTACCTCCTTAACACCGCCCCAGAGACTGTGAGAATTGTACTCACAGCATTTTTCACCAGGACAGCTGATATTTTTAATGATAGCTTTTGTAATGGTCATGTTTTTTTTTTTCTTCCAGGCTTGTAAATTTTATAGTTCCCAATGGCATGTGGTAAACTACAAATATGAACAATATTCTGGAGACATTCGACAGTTACCACGGTAGGAACTTAACAAGCACTCCAGGGTTCTTCCTATGTAGAGTATATTCTCTGTTCAAACTCCGCCATTGTTTATAAACATTGTCTAGAATTTACAAATAGTCAAGATAGACCATTTTGTTCAGCAATGTATAGTTTGTATATTCAGAGTTTAAGGTGACATGTAAGTGTACTCACATTTAATTGTTTTAGTCATTTTAAAGCTTGTATATTATTGTATTCTTGTGTGTGAGCTGTTTTTTGAAAGAGGTGTAAAAGGATTAGAAAAACACAACACAGACCAATAGATTGCATAATGATTACATCACTGGACTTCCACATAGTTGACTGTGGTTTGAATCCCAGACCTGGCAGCTTAAAATTCATGCTGGATGCGTATGTGTGCATACCCAAATCCCAAGAGGAGAATGGAGAATGGCAGAGAAGGGATCATGGCATGGTCATCTCCCCAGGAGGTGATTTCTTGCTTTCTGATTCTCTGTCTCTGTCTCTGTCTCTCTCTTTCTGTCTCTCTGGTGAGTGCATGTGCCCTATAGCAGAAAAATCTCTCAAAAACAAAAAACAGAGAAAGAAAAACATCATAGCCGAAGAATATTTCTGAGAAAACTCTGTATAGTATTCTTCTTTGCCATTTGTTTTATGTACTTTGCTACTGGGATATCAAAAGTCATGAAAATAAACTTGCACAGAAGTGAGATAAGCCTAAGAACATCAGAAAGGAAAATAAACACCTAAGCTTTCCCTGACGGAGCAATATAAAGCCTCTAGGAAAAGGTTTCATTCTGCCTCTGTGCAAATGTCACCTCCACAGAGAAGCTCACCTGATGACCTGAACTAAAGAATTAGTTCACTTGGGGACCGGCAGTTGGCTGTGGACCAGCAGTAATGGCTATGTCACTGGACTCCCATGTAGTTGACCGTGGTTCAAGTCCTAGACCCAGTGGCCTATACTCACTCCGGGTGCATGTGAGTGCATGGAGGAGAAGGGATTGTGGCATGGCCTTCCCCCCTGGGAGGTGATTTCTCACTTTCTGTCTCTCTGTCTCTCTCTGTCTTTCTGGCGAGCGCATGTGCCCTATAGCAAAAACCTCTCAAATAAATAAATAAATGAATAAATAAATAAATGAAGTGCATGTGGTATCTGCTCCCCCACTCTAGTAAAAATCCCCAAAGGACAGAGACTTCTCCACGCAGAATCCCAGAGAGTTGCACAAATTCAAAGAACTGCCTGGAACTGGTATCTCCCAATTCACTGGTTCATCGAAGTACAATAATGTAAATAATTCAGAAAAACAGTTAACACAGTCAGATATTAAGTTTTATTAACCCTTTACTCCAAGGAAATATGGAGATGAAATACGAATCTTACACACGCTGGGTGTAAGATTTTGCTAGACACATGGTACAGAAATAGGCATCACTTGACAAGATTTTCTGTGCCCCAGAAATATTTTTTCTGACTTGGATATGTGGAACAGCATCTATCAATTTCCAAATACAGACTTTGGAGAAGGGATTGTGGCATAGTTCAGAGAAGGCTGGCATTTGAACTCCCATCTGAATGCACAGTAGCTGCCAGCCCCGAGAGCTTGGAAAGGGGTTTGTGGAGCAAACAAGCACAGAGACCCCGAGGAGGGAATTTGTGTGGTTACGTGAGCAGAACGACAGTCAGGGAGACCTTTGGGGCCCTACAAAGGAGCTTGAATTTGATTCTCGCTGCAACAAAAGCCTTGGGAAATTTCAACGAGGAGCAAGACGTGCTATGGTTCACCTCTTTGGAAGAGCCCTTGGTCTTCTCTATGGAGAAGTGGTGAAAAGACAAGCAAAAGAGAGAGTCCAAGTCTTCTGGAACTGTATTACTATGAAGTGCAAAGCAACATTTTCTTCCCAAGTGGCAAATCTGAACGTTCACTTCTTTTCCAACACTGCACATTAACTTCTACCAAACTTCTGAATGGTCCTACAGACTTGAGGGCTTTAGTAAAATTCCCACTCCTGCCCTCATGCGGGAACCACACCCTGGACCTTTGTGAGCAGTTATCACTTACAGACCGTCTGGAAGTTAGTCACGCACTTTTTGTAGGCACATTTGAAAAGCGAAGCACTTTTTGACATCAAGACTTCCTTTTTCTGAAAATAGTTCTGAGAAGTGGTTACATCTTAGCCCAAGCGGCTGAAAGACTGCCTTCTAAGTGAGGGAGTGTGGACGGTAGCTCTGAGCTGCTCTTCTAAATAAATGCTTTCCAACCTTCCAGCCTTCTGAGCTCTTCTGTGCCTGCATCCCTTTTCTCAGATTTGTGATGCCATAAAAAAAAAAAACCTAAATTAAATCATTTTATATTTGTAATACTCTTCTTCTATTAAAATAATAGAGCAAGGGAAAGAAAAGAAATATAATAGACTGGGACCAGCCAGTGGTGAGGTGTTTAAGGTGCTGGACTCCCACATGGCTGACCACTGTTCAAGTCCTAGAACTGGCAGCTTGCTTCCTCTCTCCTCTCTCTCTCTCTCTCTCTCTCTCTCTCTCTCTCTCTCTCTTTCTGTCTCCGGTGAGCACATCTGCGCTATAGCAAATTTTAAAAACTGATAATAACAAAGAAAATTAATTTAAAAAAGAAAACGTCTCCTATAAGAACAGATTCTAGACATCATTATTGGATTTCGACTCTTCTTGAACATGCTAGGATTCATCTCATGAGAAGAAATAAGAAAGTAACCAAAGCCCTGGTGAGAATTTTCCTTAGTTTAAGTAGAGGAAGTGAAGCTGATGCAAAGAAGGGGAAGAGTCATACTTCTACAAAGTAAGAAACTTTAATAAATTCTGTATATTAAAATGAAAACCAGAAGTTCCACAATATAATCATCAAACATTTATCCTAGAAAAATGAAGACTGTAACACCGAACCAGAAATTATTTTCTAAACGATTTTACAAAGCTAAGCACTCCCCTCTAAAGACTACACATATTTAGGTCAGTATTAAAACAGATAATTTACTTGGATCTTCGGAGGCTATTAGAAGTAAATCACTTTCATACTTCCTGAATTAGAAGAATTCCCTTATGTCTCCTACCAATTTAAACTGATCATCTTTTTTATGGGTTGCCAATGTTGAAAAATAAGAATTTGCAATTATGGAAAAGTAAAAAAAGAGATGAAATTTATTCTTTTTTAAAATAGTTTTGCTATAGGGTGTGTGTACTTACCTGAAAGATACAGACAGAGAGAGGGATGAGAAATCACTCCCTAGGGAGGATGGCTATACTGCAATCCCTTCTCCACCATTCTCCTCTCTGGATTTTGTGCACACACGCATGTGTACCCAGCATGTTTTTCAAACCTCTGGGTTGATGACTTGACCTGCACAGTTGGGTAAAATACAGAGATATGTACCATATTCAAAAATGCTAACACAGTTGACTAATAGAAAAAAATATATAAAGAACATTTCCTAAGAGTGTTTTATGTGACTGAAGATTAAATAAAGTGTGTATTTTACCCAGTGGGTTAATGAAATCGGTGGCATCATGCATTCTTATGCTGCTCTTATCTCTTGGGAACTCCAAGTTCAATGCTAATTTTCATTTCTTTTTCTTTCTTTCTTTCTTTTTTTTTTTTTTTTTTTTTGGAGAGGTTTTTTCTTTAGCGTGGGAGAGGTTTTTGCTATAGGGCGCGTGCGCTCGCCAGACAGACAGAGAGAGACAGAGAGATAGCAACCGAGAAATCACCCCCCAGGAGAGATGGCCATGCCACAATCCCTTCTCCTCCATTCTCCTCTTGGGATGTTGGGCATGCATGCACACGCACCCAGCGTGAGTTTTAAGCCACCGGGTTTGGGACACGAACCACAGTCAACTACATGCGAGTCCAGTGACATAGTCATTACGCTAACTGCTGGTCCCGCTAAATTTTATTTCTAATGTGTGAAGTTTACCTTTTCATTTTATAGTCCATCCTGAAATAATATATCTTTCTAGTATTAGCCTATGAATACACTTTAAAAAAAAAAAAAAGCAGAGGTCCCTTCTCCACTCCACCCCTGAGGATGTGTGTGCATGCATAAGAGAAAGAGAGAGAGAGAGAGCAAGCACCATTGTCACACTGGGAAAACGCAACCTTCTTCAGTTCAGGGACTCAGTTTCTGATCTGTGGTCGGCACTTCCATGGCTCTTCCAAGCGCCAGGTCCTATCTGAAGAGCACTCCTGCACTATCATAAGAGCAACAGATTTTGGTCCGTGTTGTGATTTTTTTCTATGTATTAGAGATCCCTGAACTTTAGGACCTTAAGTCACCTTTTCCAACTTATTTTTATTCTGGAAACCAATTTGTAAAAGGGGGATAAAATTATCTGACCAATATGTACTTAAACTTATTTATTAGGTCATCAGGAAAGTCATGACATATTTTTCTATGCAAAACTACACTATAGAACATTCATGTACTTTAGGGACCAGCAGATGGCAAAATGGTTACATCACTGGACTCCTACATATTCCACCGTGGTTTGAGTCCAGGACCCAGTGGCTTAAACTCACGTCAGGTGCACGCATGTGTGTCCAAGATCCCAAGAGGAGAATGGCCATGGCCCCCTGGGGGGGATGATTTCTTGCTTTCTATCTCTCTGTCTCTCTCTATCTTTCTGGCAAGCACACATGCCCTATAGCAAAAAATCTCTCTTAAAAATATATCATTGTACTTTAAACTAAAATAAATTACACAAGATACCAAAAATAATTAAGACAGCTCTCTACTTTCCTTGGCTTGATTAAGCAAGCAGAATTAGGAAAAGTCACACTGAAGTCTTCCCCCATTCACCCCCACCCCCATCCCAGATATGGCCTCAATTGGTGTTCACTGGTTTGTTCCTATACATTTTTTTTTAATGAGATTAGGTCAACATAAATGTAGTCAGGGACTATTGAAGTTGGTTAAGTTTTGCTATTGACTTCATTGGTGTTATCTATCTCTTATGTTTTCTTGAGTTATTTTACTTAAGAGAGGTGTTTAAAGAAACTTCCATTTTATGACAATGTGTGGAGATGTTGTAAGTTGAAATATAGCATAATATGAGTAACCTATCTAAGTATTAAATGTAACACTGATGAAATTATAGAAGATTTTCTCAGCATTTATGTGAAGCCCCCTTCTAGTTTTTTTCCCTAAATTTTCTGTCCAAAAAGAAAAAAAAAAAAAGAATCAGAAGATGGCTCACATGCAGTGGTTCACACTGGCGGTAAGGTACTGGTAGAAGCTGAGACCATGGACCATGTAGAGGCCTGGGTTCACTTTCTGGCCTAACCTGCACAGACTGGCCACAGTCACAATCTCCCACAGTCCTTGCTAACTAGGAGGCTGGGCCAGGAGGAATCCAATGCAAGGAAACCCTGTCAAGGGTCAGTCTCCTTGGCATTGGACTCCCATGTGGTCAACCACAGTTCACTCATGCACATGTTCACAGCATGTTTCAGGCTGAGGACGTGCTGAGGACATGTGCATGTGTGCCCAAAATTCTGAGAGGAGAATGGAGGAGAAGGCATTGCAGCATGGCCATGGCCCCTGGGGAGGCGGGGGTGATACCTTGCTTTCTGCCTCTCTCTGTCTCTTCAGCAAACACATGTGCCCGATAGCAAATATCTCTAAAAAAGAAATTTTTAAAAATCTATTTCTCTCCTCTTTTTAAGCTAACAAACAAATAAGCCTTAAAAATTGAGAAATCTTACTTAACTTTTTCATGAAGAATAGCATATATATATAAATACACAGACACAATATGTTAGTATCCTCTGTGTGTGTGAGATACATATAAAAAATCAGTTCAGAGAATGTCATTTTTTATCACTCTTTGTATAATTCTTTTACTGCTCTGAATTTTTTCAAAAATTTATAAGTATCATGCATATTTTAAATATATAGAAAAGTTTAAAGACTCGGAAAATGTACGCCCCTATTTTCACCATCTAGAATGTGTTTTTACATTATGTTTTATTTGTTTTATCACATTATCTGTCCACTCATTCATCTCTCTAGCCATCCATCAATCGATCTTATATTTTATCATTTTGAAGTGAATTTAAAACTTCAGCATACTGCTTCTAAAAACATGAATGTGTACTATTAACAGCAGAGATATATGCTGGCAGTTTGTACAGGAATTATTTCAGAGATAGGATTTCTAATTCCCTACTTTCTACTCTGTGTTTATGTAAGTAACCGTTATAGGCTTCATTTTCATCTGTGTAAAATGGCAAGATTAGATAAAACTTGTAAAGACTCAATATTATGCACAAATGCCTGACTGCTTGGATATATACTTTAGTAAGAAGCAACATCGACTTAATATATATTTAGACTTTAATGAAAAACTTTTGTATGTATTTTTTAACTTCTTTGGACTTGTCTTTTTAAGTCAAGGAAGGTCATATTATGTACTAATATGTTTTTGAAATTTGAGGTAGCACACACGCACATATGTAAACCATATCTACCTATTAGCACATATTATTGAGCACCTGTAATATGCCAGACATTGTGGTGGCGAAGATAATCTCGGAATGTACACTTCCTGGAAACCTTCTTTTAATGCTTGTGGCTTTAAATAAGACTGCTTCCATTTGCAACTACTTATCTGTGGGTCTTGGGATTGTTATCAAGACTATGCAAGCAAACAAAAATAGAGAAGTAAACCAATGCCAGACTCAAGATATCATCTTTGGGAACCAGCAGTTAGCGTAATGGCTATGTGGCTGGACTCCCACGTAGTCGACCATGGTTCGCATCCCGGACCCGGTGGCTTAAAACTCATGCCGGGCACGTGTGTGTGCGTGCCCAAGATCCCTAGAGGAGAATGGAGGAGAAGGGATTGCAGCATGACCATCCCCCCTGAGGGGTGATTTCTTGCTTTCTGTCTCTATGTCTCTCTCTGTCTGTCTGGCGAGCGCATGTGCCCTATAGCAACAAAAACCTCTCCAAAAAAAAAAAAAAAAAAGATATCATCTTCAATGCTCAATCTCAAGTACTGTGTTCCTCAACAGGCCTGTTCTTAGTCTTGTAAGTACCAAGTAACTTATATCCAGAGAATATATGTGCATCCCAGAGAAAAAGAGACAGAGAGAGAGAGAATATTGGCCAATGGCATGGGCATGCTGCCATCCTTTTTTCTCCATTCCTCCTTCCCATCAAGATTTTGGGCATGCACACACACACACACACACACACACACA
>NW_006159557.1:1081845-1088218 GCF_000334495.1 Tupaia belangeri chinensis | reverse complement strand
AAGATATCATCTTCAATGCTCAATCTCAAGTACTGTGTTCCTCAACAGGCCTGTTCTTAGTCTTGTAAGTACCAAGTAACTTATATCCAGAGAATATATGTGCATCCCAGAGAAAAAGAGACAGAGAGAGAGAGAATATTGGCCAATGGCATGGGCATGCTGCCATCCTTTTTTCTCCATTCCTCCTTCCCATCAAGATTTTGGGCATGCACACACACACACACACACACACACACACATGTGCACGTGCGCACACACACTCTCCAGGTGCTTTCAAGCCATGGGTTCTGGGATCCAAACTTTGGTCAGCTGTTAAGTGAGTGGGATCCCTGCTGTGCAACAGAGTCAGAGCATCAACTTGAACTTATAAAGTCAGCATAGTAAAATACTTTTTAAAAAATTGCTTAACATATGGAAGATTCCTCTTAAGACTTTTTTTCCACATTCACCTCTTCTTGTTTAATTTCTTCTTTTTTTTTCCCCTTTAATCATCGTATGTTTTTACAGCATATAATGTGGGTTCTAAAGCATAAATGCATTGTATGTGAAGCAAGTGAAAGAATTTTGATCCCCTCACAGAAGTAAAATAAATATGGTTATGAGAGGCTGGGATGGGGAAGGGCGAAGGGATGCTGGAGAAGGGCTGTTCAAGGAGTACAGCTACGATTGGAGGAGTGAGCTTAGTGCTCCCTTGCACACTCGGGTGACTGTATTCAGCGACAATATAGTGCATAGCTCATAATTGCTACAAAAGAGGATTTTGAATATTCTCACCACAAAAAAAGAGATAAGTATCTGAGAGAATGGATATGCTAATTACGTCCATCTCATCATTACACAATGTATACATGTTTCAAAATGTCACACTCTACCCCTAAGTATGTACAATTATATAGCCACTAAAAATAAGATAAAATGTGGGCCATCCAGTGGTGTGGAATTAAAGCACTGGATACCACATGGCTGACTGTGCGGTTCAAGTCCTAGAACCTGTGGCTTGAAAATCACGCCAGGAATGTGTGTGTACATGCCCAAAATCACAAGAGGAGACTAGAGGAGAGGGATTGTGGTATAGTTATCCCCCTTAAGGAGTGATTTCTTACTTTTTCTCTCCCTCTCTTCTCTCTCTCTCTCTCTCTCTCTCTCTCCCTCTCTTTCTCTCTCCTGTGAGTGCATGTGCCCTATAACTGAACTAAAATAAAAATTAAATTAAATGAAAGATTTTGATCACCAAAAATGTGTTCCATACCTAAAAAGATAATCAAGATGCTTTTCTAGACAGAGATTTAAATATTTCATATTATTTCACTTTGTCAGATCCTCCTTTAGCCTTCCTATCTTTGATTTAAGTAGCAAATACATATTGAACCTGTGTAGCAATAGCGAAAGAAAAGCTGTGGAGATATGTGAGAATGCAGACGAGACTGGCTCTAAGAAATGTCTAGTCCAATGGAAGGCTTAGACGAGTAAGTGGATAACAGAGACTTACTCTCAGAGTGTATAGGAAGAGAATCCCCATTCAGTAATGTCAAAGATTCCTTTATGAAAATGATTTTTGGGCACATAAATTTATGTCAGGTTACAATGGAATATTATTCAGCCTTAAAAATGGATGAATTTCTGGCATATGTTACCACAATAAAAAAAAGAATCAAGAACAAAAATCCTCTTAGGAATGAGATCAATGTTCTATTTGTTCTCTAGTTTTCCCTGCTGTAAACTAGAAATGGGCATTTTCATGTCTTTCAGAGGGAGGATAAGCTATTTTGAAGCCACTAGTTAGTGACATTTAGTGACACTATAGCAATTTTATGCATACTTAAGTAGAACAGTCCGTGATAGTTTACCTAAGGAATCTAGAATGCTGTCACCTTAGGATATGATTGTGATTGGAATACCAAATGTACCTCTGCTCTTTGTTTCTCAGCAGATAAATCCAGAAGTTGTTTCTACACGATCTAAATCATCTTACAGAACACACAACCTTTCCATAGGGTTTTATGTAGTAAGAGGTGCCAAATAACTGGCTGTCAAGGAATGCCTGACCCTTGGATGGTATTGCCTGGTTTCCATTCTGCCGGTAGTTATGAGACAAAAACAAGCCAAGGAAAGCTTATTTCTGACTTGTTTTACCATTCATAAGACTAGGCGGACACTCTTGCTCCTCTGGACGGCGTAATGCTGTGATTTACACAGGCATTTCCAACACGCATGGAAATGCAGGGAGGGAGCTGAAAGGCACCCCGTCTGGTGCAGCTTTTTGAGGACACTGCAATTGGAGGAGCAGCAAAGCCTAGGGGCTGGTCTTATAAACAGGGTTGTTTGGTCTGAGGCTTTTCAAAGACGTTGTTCGCCTTGAGGAGGTCACAGATAAGTGACCTAGAAGAGGTCATGAAAGTATCAGTACTTACTATTCTACTTCAAAATGTGGAGGAAGGAAAATATAAACTACCAAACCTTTAAGACTGTCTTGCATGCTTACGTCTAACTTAACAACATCTATGAATAGTAACGCCATGGTTTAAAATAGAGACTTATTTACTGGTAAGATGTAATAGTATAGGGGAACGTTAATACTTCCGAGGGAAATGGGATCCTCATAAGATGACATTATTTCATAAAAATTGATAAGAATGCCAGCATCATAGTTGTTACCCAGTGAGCAGCTAAAAATGAAAGTGATATCTCAAATGACAAATCAGAATTTTTTTTTTTTTAATATCAGAGCAGAATACAAGCCAGAGAAACTTCCTTCTCATTCCTTCGAGGTTGACCATGAAGATGCTGATAAGGATGAAGTAAGTAAATGGTTGAAAGTGAAACATTTAAAACATGAGGACAGTGAGTTCCTGTCTTACACTGGAGTGTTTCACATTCTGGCCAGCTTTTTACAAGCTGCAGTAACTGTGTTCAGGCTTTTAGTCAACATGAATCACATTTGTTTTGAAATTGAACAGAATTATTTAAGATGAGTCAAAGAAGAAAGGGGAGTCTTGTTTTTAAGTGCAATGTCTAAGATCTGGGATCCACAAACAATGACTTGATGCTAACGATGTCTTTTGTATAGGACACCACTTCCCACTCATCTTCCAAGGGTGGTGGGGGAGCAGGGGGAACTGGAGTTTTCAAGTCTGGCTGGCTCTACAAGGGGAATTTTAACAGCACCGTGAACAATACTGTTACCGTTCGGGTAAGGAGACTTCAACACTCGTCTTTGTTTCTGTCACCTTTCTTGACATCCCCTCCTTCGGTCACAGCATGGAGGAGAGCCATTTGCATTGACTTTATGTTTCATGTAATATTTTATTTATGAGGAAGTAGGATGTTCTTATCTTGAATAGCTCTGGTCTAGATATAAGGTACTCCTGAAGGAATTAGAAAAATTCCAATTTTCATGAGTGATAGCACTTTGCAACTTCAACTACCTTCTTATATCGTTTCCTTTCTTTTAGTCATTCAAAAAACGCTACTTCCAACTGACTCAGCTGCCAGATAACTCCTACATTATGAATTTTTACAAAGATGAAAAAATATCCAAAGAACCCAAAGGCTGCATCTTTTTGGATTCTTGTACAGGTGTGGTACAGGTAAGGCAGAACCACGTTTTGGGTTTTATTTTTTTAATTGAGAAATATAGTTAAAAATATTTATGACCCTCAGATAAGTCAAGAACTGTTCTAGATTTTAAAGATTCAGTGAAGAAACAAAGATTTCTGCTTCCACAAAACTTACTGTCAATAAATAAAGAAAAATGAGAAACAGGCAAAGAAATAAACAGCATGAAATCAATTGGCAAAATTCTCAACAAAGAAACAGGGCAACAGAAAGGGGACAGATTGGGGGGTGAGGTTGAAAAGGAATATTAATGTTCAAGAAGTAAGAAAAGCATTTTCTTTTTTTGAGAGATTTTTGCTATAGGGTGTGTGCTCTCTAGAAAGACAGAGAGCAAGAAATTCCCCCCCCCCCAGGGGGGATGGCTATGCTGCAATCCTTTCTCCTCCATTCTCCTCTTGGAATCTTGGGCAAGGACGCACACGTGCCTAGTGTGAGTTTAAACCACTGGATACGGGACTCAAACTGCTATCGACTATATGGGAGTCCAGCAACATAGCCATTATGCCAACTGCTGGCCCCAAGAAAAGCATTTTCAAGGAGACTGTTTGATATATGGACTAAAGAATGAACAGGGACAGCAAGTGTACAGGTCTGGATAAAAGAGAGTCTGATATGTTCAAGAAGAGGACAATGACCACCTGTGTGGCTGTAGTACAGAGAACCACTGGGCTAAAGAAATTCAGTATGGTAGGGGACCAGCAGGTGGTGTAATGGTTGCTAGACTCCCACATAGTCAACCATGGTTCGAGTCCCAAAGCTGGCAGCTTAAAACTTACACCGGGCACGTGCGTATGCATTTCTGAAGTTCCGAGAGGAGAATGGAGGAGAAGGGATTGTAGTGTGGCCATCCTCCCTGGGGGTTGATTTCTCACTTTTTGTCTCTGTGTCTCTCTCTGTCTCTTCCTCCTGCTGTCTCTCCAGCAAGCACACATGCCCTATAGCAAAAATCTCTCACAAAAAAAAAAAAAGAAAAAGAAATTAAGTATGGTAATATTATGTAAATTGTATAGCTCAAAGTATGCACTTCATAAATGTTACCTTTATAATTAGGTAATGATGAAGTGGTAAATTTACAATGTGCATACACACACATCTTTCTTCTAAACGGAGATTTTCTTCAAAGAGAAGAATTGCATTGAGACTCAAGAGTTAAATTTCAGAAACAGACATATTGTTTTTAACAAAAATTGCTCTTCCACACACTCTTGGTCTTCACTTTACTGTCTGTAGTATTCAGTTTGACATGGACCACAATACCAAAGAACTGCGGAATGACTTCATAGACTTCATGTAGACATCATACATTCATAATACTTATCCTTTCTACTTTGATGAATAGCTATTCTTAGTCCCTCTTTTGTAAAACTTGAAGCAATTATGTATTTGTTAAAATAATCTCCCCTTAGATTTCACAGAAAGACTCTGGCTCACTGAGATTGAGGACTCTTGATTCTGGTCACAGCCCACAAGAGCAGTACTTTGTCTTGTCATCAACCCTCGGGCACTCCTCTGTTGATAGCTGGTTGCCTCGCTGAGATTACCTCTTGCACCACTACTTGGATATGTGGACACAAGGAGAGGTCTTCCCAGTCACTTAGTCCTGGCCTATTTCTGACCAGTTCAGCTGTTAAAATCTGGAATTCCTCCAGAAAGTAATAAGGCCGAACTTTAAAAGGAAAGAATTAATTACGTGTTGCTGAGCACTCCACTAGAAGTGAGAGATAATTGCATTTTAACACAGATGCCAACTTTCCATATGGAAAGGGCAATAAGGATCTTAATGGAGGGTGGAGATAGTTTTCTATTGTTGGTCATGAAGGAGACGGTGACCTTAGAAACATGAAGTAAAACTTTTAGCAATAGATTAAAGATTAATACCTATATTTTATAGACATTGAGCTAAAAATTTAAAGTATTTTCTTTTCTAATTGCATTTTAAAGCTTGCTCTGGCAAACAAGTCAACATTTTTTAAAATTATTTATTTAATTTTTATTTATCATTATTATTATTTTTTAGTTTGCTACAGTGCTCATGCACTCACTCACCAAAGAGAGACTGATACAGAGAGAGATAGAAAAAGTGAGAAAGCAGACCACTAGGTCCAGGACTCCAAATGGGGTTGGCCATGTAGGAGTCTAGCGCCTAACCATCATGCCACCTGCTGGCCCCAACAAGTCCCATTTTTTAAGACACATCATTGTGGTCCATTTGTCATAGACAATAAGTTTGCAGAGATGCAGTTTAATGTCATGTCTGTCTTCCTCAGAGTCCTAGAGGTCACTTTTCCACAAACATTTTAGTGTTCTATTCTGATCCTACACTATAGGAGCTCTTCTCCAGCATCTCTTCAGTAGTTTTTCAAATTTGGTTATTGATTTCACAAGTAAGAGAGAGAGAGACAGCACCCCCCGCAACAGGGTCTTGATGCCGTCATCCACCCTCTGGTTTAGTCAGACGGGATCGTGGGCGCACACATGCCTGGTGTACTTAGGAAGGTCTCTGGATGCACACCTGCAACCTTCTGCCTCGCAGAGCATTGCATTTGCCTGCCGTGCCGCCATCCACCTCCTGCATCATTTCTTCCTGTGTTTCACTCTCTGCTTCAACATTGCTTTGTAGAGGAAAGTGCAAGCTTCAGACTCAGGCAGATCAGCTTTCTAATCCTGGTTTTTCCATTTACTATCCTGGAATTACTCAGCCTTTATGATCTCATATGCAAAGCTAGAATAAATGTACCAGTGTGTGAAAAAGATCTGG
>NW_006159557.1:1008554-1081710 GCF_000334495.1 Tupaia belangeri chinensis | reverse complement strand
TGTATTTTTAGCCTTTTATCTCCAGTCCTTCTGTTAAATAAAAAGGTTACAACTTTGGGAAACAGACTTCCTTTGTGCCAAAGACTTCCTAGCAAATTTTGATCCACCTTCCTGAAGTTTCTACCTAAATATGTGAATTTACCCATTTATTTATTTATTCATCAAATTATTGAATGCCTATGGCATGCTGAGAACTCTGAGTAGGCATGCATTCTTTAATTCCTCATTGTAGTCAAAATCAGCTAAGAACATAAGCTGTGTGCTCACTATTGCACATTATTACAAGAGCTACCATGGAGTTGTGAACGGAGAGTTCATTGAATGTTCTGGGGACACAGAATAGTAATGAACTCTGCTAGGTCAGACTGCAAGTGTATATAGAAAAGCTATGCTTGTCTATATAGGATTTCCCAATATAGATTTTGTATGCATGTCTGTGAAAGAGTTCAGCTTTATATTCCTTTATTTATAGTCCTCTTTATTAAGAACTATTATCCAGTATTCTCTACATCCTTCAGAGAGACTGAGACCAGCTTCTTGAGATCACTTTGGGGAGACAGACATGTGAATCACTTATGGCTTTGTGTGTGGATCCCAGTTCCTACATATTTGCCTTTTTACATTATGCATTTTTTTCCATGAGAGAGAGTGACAGAGACAGAGAGAAACAGTCAGCTTCAACAGAGTCTTCAAGTTATGATCCACCACTCAGACAGGGAGGCTGTGGGAGGTATGTGTACAGGGAGGCCCAAAGACACAAACCCAGGACCTTTCTGTATGGGTCTAGTTGCATTACCACTGTACCCGTCTGGCTCCCAGCTCTTAGGTATATACTTACAGCTTTTTCTGATGCTAAGTTTTTATATCTAGAAGATTTTGAGTGACACAGTGCTTATTTAACCATTGCTCTAGTAAGCTCTCGGGCACAAAATGTACCTGGAGATGAATCACCTACACACAAAAGAACCGCAATAATGAATAACCAGAATGAGTCAGACCTATTTCGTCTGGAATCATTGCTAGTTTCCCTTGAATAAAACAAATAAAAGGAACAAAGTCTTTGCCTCAGAAAGTGCTATCTACTATGCGGCATTCTCACAGAATTCAAGTTCATAATAATCTTTAGTGAATATGCCATCTTAGTTTGCCTCATTCAGACCTAGTCTTAATAATTCTTGTACTTCTTAGACATAGATTATCAGGGTGATCTTAAATTGACTCAAACTCTTACCCAGCTTTCTTAGAAACTTCAGATATGTTCATGATTGGTAATTTCCTGGCTTATGGTTAACAAAACAAAACAAAAAGGCCTAACTGTAGTTTTCTACTTTTCGTAACATCATTAACAGTGTTAGGTCTGTTTTATAGGCCTAAACTTCCAATCTAAGGTAGACCTTCCAGTTTTGTTGCTTCAGTTCTGTCCTGAGACGAAGGGATTTGGAGTCTGCCTTGTTCTCTCAAATTTTTCAGTCATTTTCTCATTCATTCGTCCATTCATGTGACCATCCATCCACGCATTCATTTATTTCAGGTCCTGCCACTGTGGAAGAGAATGAATGGTCCCAGAATCCCATTTGCCTAAGATTCATGTCCCACCAGTGATAAAGGTTGATGTCCCTGTATCCAGCCTTAAACGGGGATGGGTGGAGTTCCAGACAGTGCTTAGTTCCTCTCAGGTGCTGGGTCTGCCACCATGTGGATATGGGTTCCAAGACCATGGCCTCATGTGTTTAACTGAAAGCTAGAAACACAGATACCTTCTGCAGTCCAGGCAGCCCCCTGCATGAGTGAGTGGGCCTTGGTGTGAAAATAAGGGCAGCCACGACTGTGTAGCACTGGAGCCTACAAGCCCACATGAACCAGTCGCACTGGGGAGAAGGGGCAGAGAGCTGTGGACCTTCCAAACGGGACAAGAATAGAAGCCAAGTGTGACCTGCAAGTCTCCCATTAGCGAACTCTCGCTCTAGAGGCCTTGTTTCCCTGATAATAGTAGCCCAAATAGTAGCCAGTTCTTCATTGGCTATATTACGTGACAGCAGTTGATAGAACATGCATCATTATTGTCCCTGTTTATTGCAGTAGAATGCAGAGACATACAGTGACTTTCCCAAGTCACAAAGCTCATGAAGAGCAAAATTTGATTTGAGGCAGAGGAATATCTAAGATTATGGAATTTATTATACATGGAGTAAGCATACTCACATACAAGCATTTATCCAACATAAGCCGTGTGGGCAAAGGCAGCACCGTAAAGACACAGTCTTGTTTAGTTTCATGCAGTGAGTTTTAGATGTAGGATTCATTTCAGCAAATATATATTGAGAAGCTGAGAGTGTACAAAACATTCTGGAAAAGCCAAATATAGAAAATAGATGTGACTCTTAACTTCAGGGAGCTTCCAGACTGTATGAAAGATACATGGGGGAAGAAAAAAAAAAAAAAAACTATGGCGCATATAAGAAAAACGTGAGTGACATACCTTGAACAGTAAATCCTGATAACATGAAAGAATGAAAAGGCATTTATATCACAAACACGCGTGTGTGTGTGTGTGTGTGTGTGTGTGTGTGTGGCAAATGACATTTCTGTTGATTTGGACTCTGGCACTCCATTATACTGGAATGTAGGTTCCATTAGGGAAAGCACTTTACATGAATATTTTTCAATGCTGTGTGACCAGTACATTTTTAGTTGAATAAATGAACAAATAAGCCTACAGAGAATGGAAAGAATTTAGTGGCTGGTAGTCATCAACACCACTAACCTAGAGTTGCTGGCTTGTTCTTCCTCATCAAACTCTTTTGTTTCTACAAAATTCTGTAAAAGATGTAAGCAAGATAGTAGGCATAATGGACTTTTGCGTGGGTAACTTTCCTCTTCTGTAACTATTCCTCATTGCCTTTAGTGACTTCCATGGCATATCCATAATTTGGAACTTCTCTGGATGAACATTGTGGAAGCAGATCAGTTTTCCACGGCTCATGAAATACCTCTTATGGCAGCGGGACGTATGCATGGTCCGTTATTTAGGAGATTACGTGGACAGGCTGTGAGAGTGTGACTAAACACAGTAGCTGTGTTGGCTACAAAGGACATAAATTTAAGGAAAATTGGGGGAGTGAAAGAAGTGTGTCATTACTTCCCGATTACCATCTTAATTACTACAGTTGCTCTTCAGCACTATTAAAATGTCTCATTGAATTTCTATTTTTGTCCTTTCTTTTTTCTGTTCTATCTGCCATTACCTTTGAGATTACAGAAAGTGAGGTAGAAAGCCACTCAGGCATCTTCATCTTTCCTAACATAAGCCTCTCAACACTGCAAGGAGTTCTACTTCTCTCAAAGTAGAAAAAGATAATTTAGTTTTTGAGGAGTTGCAAGTTGAATAGTTATTTCATTTATAAGTATCTCTCTTCGAGAAATAAAAGCTTGTTACACTTTACTCAAGCTTTTTTAAAAACAGTCATATTCGTGCTGTCGAACCATATTCAGTTCATTTGAATGAGTACAGAATACAATTTAGAAAATCAACTTTTATTTATATTTTGTAGTACTTTATTTCTAAAGTTTTATTAGTTTTTGACATGAGTGGAGCAGATTGTAGCTTAATCCCCTTTTCCTTGCTCTTTAGGTTTTTGCCATAGTGCATATGTACTCGCCAGATAGAGTTATAGAGAGACACAGAGACACTGAGCAGGGAAGTGAGAAATCACTCTCTGGGGGGAAGGAGATGACCATGCCAGAATCCCTTCTCTTCCATTCTCCTATCTAGATTTTGAGCACACATGCTCATGCACCTGGTGTGAGTTTCAAGGGATGGGGTCTGGGATTTGAACCTAGGTCAGCCACTTAGGAGCCCAGCAGCGTAACCTGCTGGTCATCGATCCACTTTTAACCCAAAATGGATATATGGTAGAGCTTTGCATTGCCCTGCTCATGTTATCCATACCATGAGATTACTAAAGCAGATTTTTTTTTTCTTTTTTTGGAGAGGTTTTTGCTATAGGGCACGTGCACTCGCTAGACAGACAGAGAGAGACAGAGAGACAGAAAGTGAGAAATCACCCCCCAGGGGGGATGGCCACGCCGCAATCCCTTCTCCTCCATTCTCCTCTCGGGATCTTGGGCACGCACGCACACATGCCTGGCGTGAGTTTAAGCCATCGGGTCCGGGACTTGAACTGCGGTCAACTACGTGGGAGTCCAGCAACATAGCCATTATGCTAACTGCTGGTCGTACTAAAGCAGATTCTTTCATGTGTTTGTTTTCATAAAATATTTGCATTTCACTATACTCAGATACTTGACAATATCCTAGAAAAAGTTATGCCTTAAACTCTGGGCCTTTTAGTTTTCTTTCTGGGTGTCTACTTCTGTTCATATTGCTGTTTTGGGAAGGAAATGGTACTGTCATAGGAAACCTGTCTCTGCTTCATTCCTACTTGCCAGCTGGCTTGTCTTTGTCTTTAGACCCTCTGCATCAGTGAAGGTCACAGTCAATTTCATAGACCTCTTTTTGTCAGAATCTCTCAAAAGTGTGTTTGAGATTGTGTAGAGAGTCTGCCCCACTGCTCCCGGGGAGACCCAAGCTTCTAAGAATTTACATTTTAAGTAAATTGCCTAGATGTCGGCTTTGCATACTCAAGTTCTAGCATTTTGGCTGTCTCCAACTCTGTTTAGGCTGCAACCAAAATGATCTCAAAATGTGGCTCTGACCTTTAACTTGTCCACATCATTCCGGTCGGTAATCTCTTAGAACCTAGTACCTCTTAAACATCTATACAAAATTTAAGTACTCTTAAATATTTTCCAGTTTCATATTTATGTCATTAATTGGTTGTTGCCTGTCTTCCCTACTCTGTGAGGGTGGGACTATGTCTGACTTCACTCAGCACAGAGTGTGAACATGGTAGACATCTCCTTTGTGAATGAATAATATGACTGCACTAAACGTGGGGGATAGAAAGTTATCTTCTACCCTTACAAAACTAGTAAAGAGTCAAAGCTGTGAGTGAGTCATTGTAAGGCAAAAAATTACAGAATGCTTGGCAATAATAAAAAGGTCTGGACAGGAGCAAAGAATTTGTCATTGGGAGAGTTTATAAAATGACACTGAAGCTCAAAGGTTCCACTTTTGAGAACCGTATTTGGCTGTTTAGCTAATTCTTCTTTTCCCTTTAGTTCCTCAGTTTTACTTCTGCTCAAGGTTTGTGTTTCCCTGCTGTGTATTCTCACGCTTAGAGAAATCCTGACACCCAGGCCACAGCAGCCCCATCTTTGGTGTGTGATGGTGCAGGGAAGGAGAGCCGCAGCACTGAGCATCTGCGATGTGGCCTGCTTGTGCAATGCATGGGTCAGCTAGTGTCTGGGATTAAGAGCATAAATCCTAAAATATAAAGAGATTATTTTCCTTTCTCTGTCACTTGCTATCATATAATCTCAAGTACATTTTATCCCCCTTAAACCTTAATTTCATTATCTGCTAAATAAAATAATATGATTTGTCTCATTGAGTTGTTCTGACATTTAAATACAATAATGGCTATGAAATACGAAGCAAGTATTCTACTGGTGTCATATTGGCGTAGTAACCTTATGCTGTTGTGGAAGTTGAAAGGAACAGCCATCTTGGGACAGAAAGCATCTCAAATCACCTTGGTGAAGCATCTCAAAGGAAGAGTTCATGGCTACAGGGATTAAAAATCAGGTCTTCTTGCCACCAAGTAATAGCAATCCTGTTCTCAAGAAGAATTTTATACCTTAATATTTAGCCAGAACCCCACATTCCTGCCTTTGTTTAATGATTCTTCTCCTACTTGCGCTTACTTAATAAAATTCTCCTAAGTGTTGGGTTGTGCTCTGTTGTTATCACGAGTACGGTGCAGGTTTAGAGTAGTGTGTCTAGAAGTTACGCACCTGCATTTGTGTTAGCTAGTAGTAAATCAAAGGAGTGTCTGATATTTCTCAAAACCGTCGCAGGTTAAATAGCACTAGTTTATCATCAGGGACAATTTCCACTCTGAGTTCACTGTAATTTTATGGCAGGATTATATAATACTGTAATGATTTTTCTCTTGTGCCCCCCCCCCCTTTTAAATGTCCTTTACTGATCTTCATACAGCTTACTCCTTTTATATAGATTCCAACCTGGATATTGCCTTCTGTGAAAGTCTTGTTTTTGACCATTTAATCTAAATTACCTGTTCATCACATTGGCCCATTTTAATTCTCTGCACAATAGAGAGTCTTAGTTTTTCTGTTGTTCGTTTTTTCATTCTTTTAGTCAGTCATCCATTCCTTCACCTTTCAGCATCAGTTACCCAAGGGTAGGGACCTGTCCTGTTCCATTCAGAAAATAGGAGAGTGTTTGAACTCACTGTTAAATATTGGCACTAGGATAGGATACAGTGGTAAGAAAAGCTGACCCAGCCCTCATGGGGGTAGCCTTGAAGGAGATACATACCTGTCAAAATAAATAAGTAAATAAACATATAATTTCAAATTATTCTAAGTACTCTGGCCGACAAGACTCATTGTCCCCTTGTCTTAGACTGGGAAATTAAGGAAAGTCTTTGGATCAAAGTTTAAAGAGTGAATACAAGTCACCTAAGTACCTAAGGTTCTAACATTGTCCTCATGGTGTGGAGGAAGGTGTGAGGAACCTGTTGTGGTCTTTGTGACAGTGACAAGGATGTTACAATAGTGCATTCAGAGAACTAAAAAAGGTCCTCATAGGTTGGTCATAAAATGCAAAGAAGAAATATCAAATTAGAGAAGAGTCTGGTGGTTGATGGGGAAGCCAGAGCCAGGAAAGGAATCAGGGAGTCATTCCCTCTGGATGCCATTTGACTAGATGAAAAAGAAAGGATTCTAAGGCAGGACAGATTTTCAAAGTCATGAAGAGAAGAAAGAACCAACAGAGGAGATTGAAAAGTGGTAATGGATGAGGTGGGAAAAAAACCAGAGTAGAATGTGGTTATGGAAACCAAAGATAAGTTTCAAGGAGGAAGTGACCACCATGTTAATTTTGCTGAAGGTCAAAGAAAGGTGCGTGCCTTGGATAGCGTGTAGCCCAGGGCTTGAGAGCAGCCAAGTGCTGCCTCTGTCTGGTGTGTGGTCCTGGCCCATCTAGAGCGAATTGCAGACAAAACCTAAGGTGAGACGGTGAAGTCAGAGGCTCAGCGCAGGGGAAGAAGTTTGGAGTAGACCCACAGACATGCCTGAAGATGACATCTGTGAACCAGCGTGACTGACCCATCAACAAAAACCTCAATAAAATATGTCTTAGTACCAAAAGCTTTGAAAGGAACCAAACAAAATGATGCATACCCTTCTACAATACTGTCCTGTTCTGGAAGGCTGTCTTCCTAGCTGTGTGGAAAGACTGGAGAACCCCAACCCTATGTAAAATGTCACTCACTCTCTAAAACATTGCATTTTTTTCCTTTTTGTCTGTCCTTTTCACAGAATAACAGACTGAGAAAATATGCCTTTGAATTGAAAATGAATGACCTGACCTATTTTGTGCTGGCAGCTGAAACAGAGTCCGATATGGATGAATGGATCCACACCCTCAACCGCATCCTGCAAATCAGTCCTGAGGGGACCCTCCAAGGGAGGAGGAGCACAGAGCTCACAGACCTGGGGCTGGGTGAGAGGACACGACATCATCTCCCTTTCTTTGCCAAGCTCATTTAAGCTGTCGTAATTGTGGTAGCTGTCACATCTCCCTCATCTATCCCTGAGTTATTTGCTCCAAGAAATCACCCCTAAGTCCTTCCTGAAAAGTGATGATCACCACACAGAGGCGCGAGCTGACTGGCAATGCCTTGTAAGCTGACATACAGAAATGATGTTGAGGGAACCAGCAGTTAGCGTAATGGCTATGTCGCTGGACTCCCACGTAGTCAACCGCAGTTTGCGCCCGGACCCGGTGGCTTAAAACTCACGCTGGGCGCGCGTGCGTGCATGCCCAAGATCCCGAGAGGAGAATGGAGGAGAAGGGATTGCGGCGTGACCATCCCCCCGGGGGGGGGGTGACTTCTCGCTTTCTGTCTCTCTGTCTATCTGGCTGGCTGGCAAGTGCATGCGCCCTATAGCAAAAACCTCTCCAAAAAAAGAAAAAGAAATGATGTTGAGGCTCCTGTGTCACAGCATCAGAAATGTCCCCATGTCTAATGAGATGTTGTTTTATAAGGGCTATTTTCTGTTCTTTGGCCTTTCATACCATATAATCAATTATTTTTATACTCTGTATAAAATAGAGAAAATACATAGCACTTCCTTTTAAGTAAAATGATACCTTTTGTTTATGCTTTGCAACTACCCTGAGATCAGCATTTATGTGAAAGTTCCAAAATCATGGGCAGTCATAGAGATTTTATAAGATTTCTTTTTTCTGCCAAACCAAATTCTTTCATAAGATTTTTTTTTGTCTTGCTCTTTTTTATGATTTTTTTTTTACTTGACACATAATAGATGTATATCTTTTGGGGGCACAGTATAGTTTTTCATTGTGTGGATACAATGTATAATTATCAAACCAGGGAAATTAGCATATTCATTACCTCGTACATTTACCATTTCTTAGTCCTGGGAATATTCAAAATCCTCTTTTAAGTATTTTGATACGTACAGTAAATTATTGCTAACTATAGTTACCCTACTTTGCCACTGCTCAGTAGAACTTCCTCCTCATACTTAACACCTCCCTATCAACCGTCTTACCCTTTCAAGCTCTGGTAACCACTGTTCTATTTTTTCTCATAAGATTCTAATTGATTCTAGGCAAAGAGAAGGAAGTAGGAGAGAGGAAAGTAAGGGTCACAAGAAGGGTAGGAAAGTTAAGTCCATAGCTACGCGGAAGGCCAGTTTGCCACCAGCAGAGTTAGTGACCCTCCCACCAAGGAAACGAGTTTAAAAGACATTCTACAGAGCACCGTGGCTCTGTAGAAATCAAAGGGTCTTTGAGTTCTAAGGGTCTAAGTATCATATGCTGTAAAGCGAAAGAAACAGGAAAGTGAGGAAGAAAACTGCTGTTGACTTGAACACAACCATTGTATGCCACAGTAGATGTTCTACATTTGTGTATTATTTACTTAACAGTAGTCACGTCGATTACTACTAATAATCATGTCGAGTATGAATGTTTACAGTGTCTTACAGAGCCCAAGTAAAACTAGAAGATGGCTTCTAAGTTGATGATCCAAGGTTCAGAATTACCAAAAATATATACAGATGTAAGAAAACATGATATGCATTGCTGAAGTAAATCGGCACAATCCTAAATATAAATGTAGTGTTGTAATGATCCGAACTTCTTAGGGGCACAGGATGGTCTCATGGCAAAAATCCCAAAATGATCACCAGGAGGTCTCATTTCCTGACCCAGATTGCCTAACAGAATAGAGCTGCTGTCAGGAGAAATTGAAGGCTTCGGTTCACCAACATCCCTCTTTGCTCTTGAGTCTAACCCAGCTTTATGTCACAAAACGTAAATAATGTGTGATTAGAAAATGCGTGACCATGAGTAGTATTTAATAATGAGTCTTTTTGTGTCTTTTCTAGATTCACTGGATAATTCTGGAACTTGTGAATGCACTCCAGAAGAAACAGATTCTTTAGAGAATAGCCTACACCCAGACTTCACAAAAGTAATAAAGCTGACATTGCAAATAAATTTTAGTTAGTTATTAGTTTTTGCTTTCATGAAAAAGATAGGAATGCTGAGGACCAGCAGATGGTGTAATGGTTTATGTTGCTGGACTCCCACGTACTCAACCTCAGTTCAAGCCCCTGACCCGTCAGCTAAAGCTCACACCAGGCATGTGTGCATGCATGCCCAAACCCCCGAGAGGAAAAGAGATTGTGATGTGGCCATTTCCTGGGGGCGGGAGGGGTGATGGGGGTGGATTTTTTACTTTCTGTCTTGCCAGGCAGCATATGCACCCTATTGCAAAAATCTCTCAAAAAAAATTAAAAATAGCAATGCTCTTTTAAGATTTAATCCAAGGCCCTCTGAACTTTCCATTAACCTGTATGTTTTATTTAATATGCGCACAATGCTTGAAAATAGAAGCGTGTTTTTGCAAGATTCGCCAGGTGTTAGTAGATGGCATTCGTGTGGTGATAATATTAAGGGCTACTCTTGGCTGTGTGACTGTAGCTGTGGCTGTCTATGTCCACTTAGGACTAACCCTGAATTCTCTGTAGTACCTCACAGAAACTGAAGATACTGTCAAATCAACTCGAAGCATGGAGAGGCTAAATCTGTTCTCTCTGGATCCAGATATTGACGTAAGTCAGAATGTGTTCTATGCAGAACTTGATGCGCACAATTAATTGGGAATTATGATTTAGGATTTCTTTTTTATAATGAGTGTTTGGTGACTAAAACTTTCAAAATATTTTTTAGACCTTGAAGCTTCAAAAAAAGGATCTTCTAGAACCTGAGTGTGTGATCAAACCGTTTGAAGAAAAAGCTGCTAAGAGAATCATGATCATTTGTAAAGCTCTCAACTTAAACCTTCAGGGATGTGTCACGGAGAATGAAAACGATCCGATTACAAATGTAAGTTTCTCCTGTTCCATCGCCTGTCAGCCAGCATCACCCCACCCTAGTCGAGATCCTTCCTTTTCCTGCTAATTCCAGGCACTGATTTCACAACCAGGAGTATAATTAACTGCATTGTTCCACACTATAAAAATGCACAAGTTCTGAGGTGGAACTGCCAATATGCTGCCCTAAAATTTTCCTTTTCACTTAAAGAAGTATCAGAGAGGCTGTGTTCTGGGATTCTGTCCATGAAGTCAGCAGAGTGGTTCAGAGATTCCTGAGGCACTGTCTGTGTCCTCTTAGCAGTACTCAGAGTGGCTTTTTGCCAGTATTTTTATCTCAATATTTATATACTTCTTTTCATGTATATCAGAGATAAAGGTAACTGATCAACCTTGTGATGTCCCAGACATTACTGCTTAGGACCGAATAGTAAAGCAAGTAAAGTAGTATTAGGTGAGTATCTAGTAAATAATGGTACAGATGGCAGGAATTACAGGGGCATTTCACTGGTATTTGGAAACAACATTGTGCTCATTAAACCAATCCAGTATTTCTTTTCCTACTAAGTGAGCTCTCAAAAATTTTCTTTTATTACTTTAGTGGACAGTTTTATACTGATTATAAATGTGTGGAAGGAAGTACATTTTACAAGCATCCACATTATTAAATGTTGAACTATAAAGAAGAATATATAAATTACTTATAATGCTACCATCAATATTACTCAGTTAACATTTTGGCAAATTTTCTTCCATTCTTTTTAAATACATTCCGTTCTGATTTCTAGAAAAATCATTCCTCAGTTGTCAACTTTCACCTGAGGAAAGAAAAATTATGTCCAGACCCTTAATACAAGACATATTTACTTTAGAAGACAGAAACAGCTTTACGTTTTCAATGGAAGCTGAGCCTGTACAATCCCACGCCTTCCTCTATTGATAAAGCAGTTAAACAAGCCTTGTTAGTTGTGACAATGAGTGGTTGGCAGAAAGGATTAACTTTCAGAAAAGCTGATTTTAACACACACCGTGCATCTGAAGCACCTCTGTAATTCTTTTATTTTATTTTTTTTTCCGGAGAGGTTTTTTGCGTGCGCTCGGCAGACAGAGAGAGACAGAGAGACAGAAAGTGAGAAATCACCCCCTGGGGGGATGACCACGCCACAATCCCTTCTCCCCCATTCTCCTCTTGGGATCTTGGGCACACACGCACACGCGCCTGGCATGAGTTTTAAGCCACCGGGTCCGGGACACGAACCGCGGTTGACTACGTGGGAGTCCAGCGACACAGCCATTACGCTAACTGCTGGTCCCCACCTCTGTAATTCTTTTGAGCATCCTACCCTGTCATGTAGGAGCAGGATGTACGGTGGACCTCTGATTCAATGAGGAGAATTAAATGAGATGTGTTGCATTTGGATCAGATTTCTTAGCTTTCCACCTTAGAAGTTGTACCACACTTGACTAACGGCTTATTCTCAGTCTTCTCTACTGTGAATGGGGATAATAATAGTAACGATTTCAAATACTCATTGTGAGAAGAAAATGAAGTAACATTTCAGAAGCTTTCACCCAGTGTTTGGCACTTAGGAAGCATTCATTAAAATGTACTGTTCTCTGAATATATGGAAGATGGCTTGAAATTTTGTAAAAACTATGTATGCAGGATATCAAGATCTTCCATGTAGCATGGGATATTCTTGTTGATGTGTAAGCTAAAATTGAAATCTTGGGCACCATTGAAAATCTTGACCTGAAATGAAGCTTCCTCATAGTTTATAACTTTGTGCACTAGATATGAGTAAAAATGAAAGTAGTTGAAGTCAGGTTTATTCATTCTCAAAAAAAATATTCAGTGACACTATGAACCAGACTTGTTCTAATACTAGGAAAACAGCAGGAAGCAAAGAAGAGAAGTTCCTGGTCTCTCTTTTTTTAAAAAAAATTTTATTTATTATTATATTTTAAACTTTGCTATAGAGCACACATGCTATCAGAGAGAGAAAGAAAGAGAAAGCGAGAAACCAAACTGCCAGGTCCAAGACTCAAACCATGATTGGCCATTTTGTAGTCCAACACCTCACCCATTATGCCACCGAACCTCCATTTCTTGTTTCTTGAAGATTAGATTCTTTTAAAAATTATAGAGAATAGATAATGCAGTTTTTGCACTTCACAAAGATGTACAACAATTTAATGTAAATAAGAAAATATAAAATAAATAAAAATTCTGGGGACCAGCAGTTAGCATAATGTCTATGTCGCTGGACTCCCACGTAGTCGACTGCGGTTCATGTCCCATACCCGGTGGCTTAAAACTCACCCTGGGCACTTGTGCGTGTGTGCCCAAGATCCCGAGAGGAGAATGGAGGAGAAGGGATTGCGGCGTGGTCATCTCCCCTGGGGGGTGATTTCTCGCTTTCTGTCTCCCTCTCTCTCTCTGTCTTTCTGGTGAGCACACGCACCCTATAGCAAAAACCTCTAAAATAAATAAATAAATATTTTGAAAAGAAAACAAATGAACAAGATAATTGCACATTGTGTAATATTTTTAAAATAAGTAAACAGGAAGAAAGGTGATCCAGAGAAACTGGAGGGAGGGTTTTACTCTTTAGATAAAGTGGTTATAAAAGGTCTTTCTGAAGAGGTGAAAGGATAAAAAGACAGGACAGGGGAGAACATTCCAGGCAGAAGACAGAGCAAGTACAAATACTCTGAGACTGGTGAGTCTTGGAAAGTTCTAGAAACTGAAAGGAGATAAAGAAGGAAAACACAGACCATAAGGTAGAAGAAACAGTAAGATTATGTAGGGACTCAAACTATAATTGAAGAGTTTGGATTTACCTGAAGTGTGAGTGGAGACTAGTCAATGGTTAGAGCCCTTTAAATTCATGTTTTTGATGGGATCAACAGATGGCATAACAGTTATGTCATTGGATTCCTACGTACTCGACCTCGGTTCAAGTCCCAGACCCGGCAACTTAAACTCACACCAGGCACAAGGGTGTGCATGCCCAAAAATCCCAAGAGGAGAATGGAGTAGAAGGGACTGTGACATGACCATCCCTCATGGGGGGTGATGTCTCACTTTTTGTCTTTGTCTCTTCTGGTGATTGCACACGCCCTATAGCAAAAAAAAAAAAATCTCTAAAAATATAAAAAAATGTGTTTTTGAAATATCCCATCAGCAGAATGGATTGGAAGAAACAAGAGCTTTCTAGGGAGACCAGTTAGAGGCTGCTACCCCATTTATTGTGTGGCTTAAACTAAGGTTGGCAAGGAAGGAGAAAAATGCATGAATTTGACTGATGTTTTGTAAATGAAACTGAAAGGTTTTCCTGATGTAATATGTATACAGGATAAGACAAAGGGATATCTCAAAGATGTGTCCCTAGTTTTTGCTTTGGACATTTCTAGGTGTGGTGG
Source organism: Tupaia belangeri chinensis (assembly GCF_000334495.1). Classification (NCBI taxonomy): domain Eukaryota; kingdom Metazoa; phylum Chordata; class Mammalia; order Scandentia; family Tupaiidae; genus Tupaia; species Tupaia belangeri. Next base: position 1,067,727 of record NW_006159557.1, on the reverse strand, counting down.
TGCCATTTATTAAGATGGCAAGACTAGAGGAAGAGCAGGTTTGGAGACAACAGGTCAAGTATACCGTGATGAACACATTAAGCTTAGTAGGCCTATTAAAGGTCCCAACAGAGATGTCCATAAACAACTTCAGGTGCAAGTTTGGAACTCAAGAAGTGGCAGGGAGTAGAGATATAAATTTGGAAGTCTAGCCCAGGCAGTGACCAAGGGAAGAATCACCTAAGAATTTCTATGCCCTAAAAGGTCCAGAAACCAAACATTTAGAGGATTGATAGAGCAATGACCAAAAACTAAGAAGAAATGATTATCAGGGTAAACTTAAGCTAAGAAAGAGGGAGTTATGAAGCCAAGAGAGAATGAGCCAGCTGTATGGAAGGGTGCTGAGAAGCTGGGTAGCATGAGTCAAAGAAGAGGCTAATAGATAGGACAAAACGCAGGGTGCAGGTGGCTATAGCAAAAGCAATTTCCAGGGAGTAAAACTGTTAGGAGGAGTAATCATAAATACCTTCATGAAAGATTTAAACACCAAACATAGAGGGGCCAGCAAGTGGCAGGGTGGTTAAGGGGCTGCACTCCCATATGGCCACCTGCAGTTCGAGTCCTGGACTATATGGCTCGCTTTCTCTCTTTCTCTCTCTCTCTCTCTCTCTCTCTCTCTCTCTCTCTCTCTCTCTTTCTGTGTGTGTGTGTGTCTCTCTCACTGGTGAGCACACATGCCCTATAGCAGATTTAAAATAATAATAATAGTAATAAATAAAATTCAATAAATAATTTTTAATGGCAAAACATAAATAAGCAAACAAGCCTAGGGACTCAGCTTTTGAAGTCATTGGGAAAATTCAGGAAAGCATAAAGCAAATAGTAATGTCACTTAGTAATTTACTAAATAAAAATAAATGCTTTTCTTTGACCCAACATACCCTTCATGTGATCAAGAATTCCAATTTAGTAGTTGAAAATCAGAGATAATGGGCTTATCTTTCCAGTGCCGGTGGGATATGAGTCCTTTCATGGGGATTCTTTTCTCTGTGCTAAGACCTATATTCAGAAGCTCAATGTCTGTATCTGGGCCAATCTCACCAGACTCTGGTCCAGAGAGTGCTGTTAGTATGACCTTTCCTAACCTCTGGGACAATGAATTAAATTGATTTGGAATTTTTATATGTCTATACCAGTAAAATTTATTTTATAGTTTATACAAGCATTAAAAAAATTAACTAAAATTAAAATTACTTCTTTTTTTTTTCCTTTGGAGAGGTTTTTGCTATAGGGCATGTGTGCTCACCAGAAAGACAGAGAGAGATAGAGAGACAGAAAGCGAGAAATCACTCCCCAGAGGGATGATCACGCAGCAATCCCTTCTCCTCCATTCTCCTCTCAAGATCTTGGACACACACCCATACATGTCTGGCATTGAGTTTAAGCCACCGGGTTCTGGACTGAGACCACGATCGACTACATGAGAGTCCAGCGACGTAGCCATTACGCCATCTGCTGGTCCCTAAAATTAAAATTACTTCTAAAAATAATTTAATTATACTTTTTAAAAATATATATTTTATTCAACTTTTATTTTATTATTTACTTATTTTAATTTAACCTGAGAGGGACACAGTGAGAGAGAGAGAGAAAGAGAGAAAAAAAGAGAGGGAAAGTGGGAAAGCAAGACACCAGGTCCAGGACTCGAACCATGGTCAGCCATGTTGGAGTCCAGTGCCCTTAACCACCAAGCCACCTGCTGACCCTAATTTAATTATACTTAAAAGCAATAATACAAAATGTAATAATAAAACAACCTCACCTTGACAGCGGTTTGTTATTTAATGACATTGTCTTTGAAAATCTCTGTTTATTCAATGAACTTTATTTATTACTTTTTAAGCATATTGTTCTTAATTCAGTGAGCATGTTTTAAATTAATTGAAATATTTCTCCAAAATGCTTAAAAGTCAGCTATTACATTTATGAATGGACTTCTAAAGACTCCCTTAAAATCAGGAAATAGCATTTGACAGCATATAATTTTTTAGTCAGTAAATTGAAAACCAAATTCAAGTTGATGGTTTAATAGTATAAAATATTTCTTTGAAAATAAGAGTTGATTCCAAAAACCCAAAATAATAAAGCTATTTCACAGCAGAGCTACATTTAAAATTGTGTGTTCCTGAATATTTTAAAAAAGAAGAATGCAGATTTCTGAACACATGAAACCTATGACTTCAATTTTTAGGCTTTGAAGGTGCTTTATTAAACAAATCTTTACTCAAAAGCCAGTGATTTGAAAGGAAAGATTTGACATTTATGTTGAAAAGGTGGATTGGGAGAAATAAATGAATCACTACACAAGCTTTAATTTCTGATGGGTTATCAAATGGGTAATTTATTTCCATTCACTGAGCAGAAATGAAAATCAAAATGTAACAATTCCGGGGAAAAAAATAAGAATGTTTTTCTCTGACCTTCAATGTGTTTTAAGTTCCTATCTGAGTTATTTTCTCATAATTTTTGCATTTTTAAACTCTTGGCAGTCTGCTACTACCAAGCCGAGAGGCTTTTAGGTTGATAAAATATACAACTTTTACCTGGTAATTGGTTTCTTTTCTTTTTTAGATTTTTGTCATAGGGCATGTGCGCTTACTAGAGAGAGACAGAGAGAGGGAATGAGAGGACTCTCCCCACAGAGGGATGCCACGCCACAATCCCTTCTCTTACATTCTCTTCTCTGGATTTGGGCGTACACACACACACACCTGGTATGATTTTTCAAGTCGTAGGGTCCAGAACTTAACCACAGTCAGCCATGTTGGAGTGTCGTGCCTTACCCACCCCACCATCTGCTGGCCCCCTATAATTGCATTATTTTTAAGTAATTTGTTAAATTTTCATTTTAATGTGTGCAATTCTCTTTCTAAAAGCAAGAGAACTGGCAAGGATTGCTAATGTTAAGGAATTTAACTATAATAGTTCCCTTGTTCAAAGGATAGGAGATCCACAGCATGAGTGAGGATGTGCAATATGAACTGGGTATTGTCATATAACCTGTTTGTCCACATAATACAGGCAGAGGATACTGAATTTGAAATTAAGCAACATAACAAAAGTGAAAATGTTGGTTTCCTAAGGCATATCCCAGCTTGTAACCTTGACTGTTGTGAAGGTGTATGTATTTCTTTCCTCAGAATGAGAAGAGAGTGTAGAATCAGTGATATTCCATGGACACTGAGCACAGCATGTGCCTCCTTGTTGGTATCTCGATGTCACCTTCACTAAAAGGAATCAGAGCTCCTTGGAGGAATATTTGAGGCACAGAAAGTACTGGGTCATCAGAAAAGTCATGACATTTTTCTTTGTTTTTCTTTGCACAAGTGCCTCATGACTTTTCTGACCACCTAATATAACATAAGCCTGGAACAACTTTTGAGGTAGAAAAGTACTAAAATATGGTGGAACTTACCAAAAAGTCTCTGGAGCTACCTTGAAGGGGGTCCATGTAGCCAAATATGGGACAAATTGAGTATTACTATAAATAATCATCCTAAGAAATTATAAACTGGGGACCAGCAGATGTTGTAATGGTTGCATCGCTGGACTCCCACATAGTTGACCACAGTCTGAGTCCTAGATCCAGCAACTTAAAACATACTGGGAATGTGTGTGTATGTGCCCAAAATTCCAGTAGAAGAATGGAGGAGAAGGAATCGTGAAGTGGCCATTCCCCCTGGGGGTGATTTCTCGCTTTCTGTCTCTCTCTTTCTCTCTCTCTCTCTCTCCAACAAGTGTACACACCCTATAGCAAAAATCTCTCTCTAGAAGAAAAAATTAAAATCTGTTGACTAAAATAGTAATCCATGACTCTATACTTACATAAATAAGTAAATGAGTAAAATATAAAGGAGAAAGGATAACTCAACTTTACAGTAAAATAGGAGCAAAGAAATATATAAAAATGATGGTGGGTTGGCCCCATAGTGCAGCAGTTAAGGTCTACATAGAGTAAGCTGGATCTCACATGGCTGACCACTGTTCAGATCACCATCCTGGGATCAAAGTGTCAGGCATGAGAGTACATGAGCCCAAGGTCCCGATGGGATGGAGAAATGAAGGGAAAGATTGCAACATGATGGAGCCATATTGGGGGTTCTCTCTCTCTTTTTCTTTCTCTCCTTGTCTCCATCTCTCACTCATGTGCCTGTGCCCTCTGACATTGAAAAGAATGATGGACATCACCACTGGTGGATATTTTCATGGTAGTTGGTCTCTGCGGGAGTTATCAATGGAGATTAAGATTAGTAGGTTGGGTTTAATGAGTAGCAGGACATTGGGGGTAATCTCAAAATATATTTTCACAACTATTCACAATGACCAAAGGGACAATGGTAAAGTCATAAAGAAAAAATTGGCAGATATCAGCATGACCAGAAAAGCAAGATGAATCCTGCACGTGTTGAGAGAAATGACATTGTATGCTCTTGATAGACTAAGCTCTAAAAATCAAGCATCAGTCTGGGCTGTCACTGCCGAAGAAGCATGGCCTGGATCTGGGCATGAAGAAACATGTAGGAGACCCAGGTTGCCAGTCATCCTTCAGAATGCTTGTTCCTCACTCTTTAAAACTGTCAAGAACATGAGAGAATAAGACTGAAGAATTGTTCACATGAGAATAAGACAAAGAAACATGGCAGCAAAATGCAAGGGGTGGTGTTAGATGGGATTCTGCACCAGAAGGTAAAAGAGACATTGTCAAATCAGTCGACTGTATTGGAAGGATCATGGGGATCAGCTAGTGGGATTGGACCCACATTGCATTTCTGACCTCGGTAGCTGCATGGTGATCAGGCAGGAGAACCATCTCATTTGACAGATCACCTGGACTATTAAGGACTAGGATACTACTAGAAACTTGCCTCACATTCATACTGATTATAATAGGTGTTAGAGAGAGAGAAAATGAGAAAGAGAAAAAGGTTAACAGTTGGAGAATCTGAGAAAAGGGGATGTGAAAGTGACCTGCAGTATACGCAGCGTTTTCGTAAATTTAAAATTATTTCAAAATAAAGGAACAAATCGTTAATATCTGTCTTAAAAAGAAAGCAAACTCAACTAAGATATCAATTTCTGTAGGAAACATTCTGCAAACTCTGACAGGCTCTCCTTGCAACCTGATGCTCACCTAACTATTAAGACGGATCACTTTGTGTTTCAGCCTGTATCTTGTTCACTAATGAGCTGGAAGTACCCAGGGCAGTGGCAAGTCATAGTTACTACTTGATAAATGTTAGCTAGTATTATTCTGTCAACCTATGATAGAAAACTGAGAAGTAGTTGGACCAGTCGAGAAACTTCTACAATTCCATTGTAGATTTCCAGGAGCCTGGAATAACAGGTGGTAGGTCTTTTTTGAGAATGTAGGGGAAATAATGAAAAGGATATTTAAGGCCAAACTATGCACGTAGAGCAACATATGGTGGAGAATATTCAGTGGGGAAACTGGTGAAGAAACCAATAAAGTACAATCCTGGGACCTGAGATACATGCTGGAGGAGAAGATTCTGGGTATTTCTCACTGAATTCGAGGAGTTTACTTTCTGGGTATATTTTATCTCCTGCTTTGTTAAGGAGTATACTGAAGAGGCTGGTGCATGGGTGACAATTTTATGTCAACACCTTCTGTTCTTTCGTTTTCACACAGATTGAGCCTTTTTTTGTGAGTGTGGCACTTTATGACCTCAGAGACAACAGGAAGATTTCTGCTGATTTCCACACAGATCTAAACCACACTGCCGTCCGACAGATGCTCTCGGGGACTTCCATGGCTTTGGAAAATGGGAACATTGACACTGTCACTCCAAGACAATCAGAGGAACCCCATGTCAAGGGACTTCCAGAGGAATGGTTAAAATTTCCAAAGCAGGTTGCACTTTTGTTTATTCATCATGGGACAGGACAGAAAATTCTTATCCCATTATTCCCACTGACAGATCACATAAGATGGGGGTATCTCCTAAAGGAAAATTCCCCTAAAGCTGTCCTTTAAAAAAATGGTGTTTTATACATGTCTTCAGTTTCTTAGGTGCTTATTAGCTACTTTCTTTGTACACAGGCTGTATTTTCTATAAGCAATCCACATTCTGAAATTGTTTTGGTGGCCAAGATTGAAAAAGTCCTGATGGGAAACATTGCAAGTGGTGCTGAACCCTATGTCAAGAATCCAGATTCCAACAAGGTAATGTGCAGCTTTCTTATAAATAATCACAACTGCTTTCAAGAAATAAAGTCACACTGCCTTGATGAATTATCAAATTTAATAAATGATGTCTTAAAATGTTTCTTTAGTGAAATTAAACTCCTTGAAGACAAAGGAGTCTTCAAAAGGCTCATGGAAAATGTATAGTGTGCAAAAACTCTGAATGCATTTCCAATTACTTCTGTACCAAAATGAAATTACACTTTATTTCCATTTTCCCATGAACTTTTTAAAATTCCATCATAAAAATAAGACTGACTTCAGCCATAGTGAATACAAGGAAATATAGCATAGATTGTGAATGTAGATTTAATAACACTTTCCATTCAAGATATAAAGATTTTTTTAAGGAAAAAAGGTTGATGATCCAGACTAGAGTATTTCTACAATGGTAATTTCAAAACTACAAAAACAGGGGACCAGCGGTTAGCGTAATGGCTGTCGCTGGACTCCCACATAGTCGGCTGCGGTTCATGTCCCGGACCCGGTGGCTTAAAACTCACGCCGGGTGCGTGTGTGTGCGTGCCCAAGATCCTGAGAGGAGAATGGAGGAGAAGGGATTGCAGCGTGGCCATCCGCCCTGGGGGGTGATTTCTCGCTTTCTGTCTCTCTGTCTCTCTCTGTCTTTCTGGCGAGTGCACGCGCCCTGTAACAAAAAAAACTCTCAAAAGAAGTTTAAAAAGAAAACAGAGAAAAATAGTGTGAGCATGGGAATATTTGACTTTGTAAAATAGGATCTGTGCGCTAGCAAAAGGCAAAGTTCCATTGACTTTCAATATCAAATAATGCCAATAGGTATTAAGTATTATTTTACCTATACAGTTCATAAAGTACTGTTCTAAACGATATTTTTTTTTTTAGTACGCACAAAAGATATTAAAATCCAACAGACAGTTCTGCAGCAAATTGGGGAAATACCGCATGCCGTTTGCTTGGGCGGTGAGGTAAGGTGACAACCACAATTGACAGAATAGAAATGTCTTTACCGTCTGCACTGGAAGCTTTGGTTTTAAACACCTTTGTGTCACCTACTATTTTTAATGTCCCCTCACCTAGAACATGCTAGTGTGGTTATTTTCATAAACATCTCAAGTTCCCCAGAGATACATTTCACATGGCCAGCACACTGTGGGTTCTTGGTACGTATCAAATCCAAGTCATAATTTGTTCATTAGCATATTTGGTTTAATAAACTCTAACATTATTCCTCCCTGAGAGTCTGGTGTGTATAAAAGTCAGATGGATCAGATGGATGCACTGTGATATCTTCTGTAGCTGCATGATTCATCTTGCATAGGGCTCAGGTCTATATATGAAAGTCCAAATAAAACCATCAACTTGGTGGTTTAAACTCTCTTTGATTTCAGAACTGATTTGACCAGCTAAACTCATTGGTACCAGTTGACACTTTGATGGAATTCTGAGTTCTATGGGCACTGATGGTAGAATACACCAGGACATAGAACCTCTGCACAAAGAACAAAATTGTTTTTCAGATCTGTTTAAACATCAGTTACTATCGACTTCCTCAGTCTCTACACCTCAATTAGTATAATACTTTCTTAAATGAGGAAGAGCCTGGCCTAGACTTAAAAGGTAAAAGGGTCAACAATAAAGAAGCTGAATAAACCTGAGAAGGGTAATTATGTAGCACTACAAAATAAGATAGTCTATTACATATTCATTTCAATGGCAGTAACATTACCTCAATGGCAGTAACTTTAAAATACAAAAGGAGAGAAAATCTGTTAGATATCCCCTTTCTTTTGGAGAGAGGTTTTTGCAATTGGGAATTATTAATATTTTACATAAAGTTTCTTAGGAAAAATAAAAAAGAACCTGGGGACCAGCAGTTGGTGTAATGGCTATGTCACTGGACTCCCATGTAGTCAACCACGGTTCAAGTCCCAGACCCGGTGGCTTAAACTCACGCTGGGCACATATGCTTGCATACACAAGATCCGAGAAAAGAATGGAGGAGAAAGGATTGCAGGGTGGCCATCCCCCCAGGGAGGTGATTTCTTGCTTTCTGTCTCTCTCTTTCTGGCGAGCACACATGCTCTATAGCATAAACCTCTCAAAAAAAAAAAAAAAAAGAGAGAGAGAGAGATTTTATATTAGATCACTTGGGTTATCCAACCACCAAAAAAGTACAAGATACAGCCAAGAAAAGATTTTAATTCCCCATTCAAAATGTAGAAACTGATTTAAAGAAATGTGAACATCAGAGGAAGGCTGATGGTCACCTCGTCGCTTGGACATGAACTAGCTTCTTGACACACTTCAATATTGCACTGATGCTGCTGATTCTCTGGCTACTTTTCCCTTCTATTTTCTAGATTTCAGTTTGCTTCACAGTATAACTTTGAGTGTGCACTTAAACATTTTGGTCCTCAAAATCACTGTCATTGGGACCAGTAGATGCCTTAATGGTTACATAGCTAAACTCCCACATAGTCAAACATGGTTCAAGTTCCAGACCCAGCTGCTTGAAATTCATGCCGGTCACGTATGCATGCATGCCCAAAATCTCAGGAAGAGACAGGATTGTGGGTGTGTGGCCATCCCCCCCGAGGGTAAATCCTTGCTTTCTGTCTCTCTGTCTCTCTCTGTTTCTCTGTAAAGTGCACATGCCCGATAGCAAAAATCTCTAAAAAAAAAAAAAAATCAACTGTCATTAAAAGAGTAGAATTGATAATATTCTGGGTCATTGGAAAACTTATATTTTTCTGGTTTCTATGCAAAAATATGTCATGACTTTTCCAAAGACCCAATAGTATATGACTGTATTTTCACTCGAGCTAGTCATCCCTCCACTGCCACACACACAGATGCTCATCATTGAGAACAGCATTTTATTTCAAATTAATTTGGTGCATGTTCTCCTACCTCACACCAGTTGTAGTTCTATAACAGCAAAAAATGTTATTCTTGGATCGGTATAGAGAACACATACAGATTGCCTCACAGGGTATTTTACAGTCATTGATTTAAAGGGAAGTTGACCCTTATAAGTGTGTCATTTTCATGCATATCACCCCCAGAATCAGATGTTCCTAAATCCATGCCAGGACTCTTTTGTGACTTCTTTTACTCCATCTCATTTGACATTCTAGATGGACCAGTGCACAACATTGAATTTTCTTCTAAATTAAACAAGAGTAGAATAAAAATTCCATTCCTAAATCTATACATTTATAGAAGATACACAGTGCAACTACTTTGTAGGACTCCAATACTGACTACAACATTCTCCACAAGTAGTTGTTCAACTGCTGCTTGAATCCTTCCAGTGACAAAGGCTTAAGTACATCCCTTAATGGTTTTCCCTGCTGTGTTTTTATAGCTCTAATGGTTAGATCATTTTTGTAAAATATCCTTAAATTGCTTAACAACCACTTTTATGTTTTATCTTCCATAGCTACAAGAAGCATACATGTCTCGTTCTTTCCATACATCATGGCTACTTCTGCTGCCTGTGAATGAAGCTAGGACAGACACCAATGCTTTTCTTCCATTAGGCTAAATGCTGAGTTCCCTTGTATCCTGCGCCAATGCCATGGTCCTGGGCCTCTCACAGTGCACTAATCATTGCTCAATTATGGCAGTTGGAACTAGGCACAATGTCCCAGCCATCCTAAAACCATCTGTGCAAATGAGTCAGCTCTTTGTTCTCTTGCCAGTTTGGGTATTTATTGAGCAGCAGCAGGTTATATGGCACAGAGAAGAATGAAACTGCTCCCATCATGCTGTGTTCTTCATTCTCTTTATGTGTCCACTATAACTGAGCATTTTCCAGGGCAGAGCTGTGGCCAAGAGCAAAAAGAAGTTAAAAACTCACATCCTGTCCATATGCTTTATTTTAGGCCACTGGTTAATATTTTTAAAAACTACTACTCAGGGGGCTATCAGGTGGTGTAAAGGTTGGAGCACTGAACTCCCATGTGGTAGACCGTGGTTCAAGTCCTGGATCCCATGGCTTGAAAGTCACACCAGGTGTGTGTGTGTGCATGTCCAAATTCCTGAGAGGAGAATAGAGGAGAAGGGATTGAGATGTGGCCATCCCCCAGGGCAGGGGATGATTTCTAGCTTTCTGTCTCCCTGTCTTTCTCTGTCTCTCTGGCAAGTGCATGCACCTTATGGCAAAAATCTCCAAAACAAAACAGAAGTTTTACTTGAGCCAGTCAGTGAAAGGACATGGATCCCACATGGACGACTGCACATTTTGAGTCCCAGACCACGTGACTTGAGAAATACACGGGCATGTGTGTGCATACCCCAAACCCAAAAAGATGGAGAAATGGAGGAGAAGTGATGGGCTATGACCATTCTTCATAGGTGGCAGTTTCTCTCTCTCTCTCTCTCTCTCTCTCTCTCTCTCTCTCTCTCTCTCTCCGGTGAGTGCACATGTCCTCTGGCTGCAACCATAACAACAGAACACTATTGCTGCTCAAGTTTGTTTTAATTCCTCTCATATTTGTAAATACATCAGACTGGTTTCAATATGGCACACACTTAAACAAAAGCCCTGGATGATAGTTATATAAAATCAGTTCTCCAAATTATGTATTTTCATCCTGTCTCCCCAGCGTTATTTGATAGAGGGCATTTTTATTTTTCCTGTCATTACTTAACAGCAAATAATGAGGAGACAGTTTGAAGAAGTCTAAAAATAACATTCTGATAAATTCCTGGCCCATTTTCTGCATTATTTTACACTAATGCTCTGTGATCTGATATCCATTTAAGGGACCATTTTAGCTGTGTATTGAATTCTTTGATTCAAGAGCGATAAAGTATCCTACTTAAGATCCCCCACACTTAAGTTACAAGAAATAGAAATTCAGCATTTCTTTAATATTGAAGAAAAAACAATTACATATGGGCCTAATATTTCTTTGAGCAGCACATTGTATGATAAAGTGTAAGAATAAAATTTTTAGAAAAGCATTTAAGTATTCTGGGTATGTGAAAGGGCCAGCCAATGGCACGGTTATTGAGGCAGCTGGATCCCACATGGCTGACTTCACAGTTCGAGTCCCACACCCAGCTACTTGAAAATGACACTAGAGGGCTGGGTGTGCATATGTGTCCAAAATCCTGAGAGGAGAAAGGAGAATGGAGAAGAGACTACAGCATGGTCGACCCCTGAGAAGTGATTTCCTACTTTCTCAGTCCCTCTCTGTGTCTCTCTCTGGTGAGAATGCACACCCTATAACTATATATATATATATATATATATATATATACACACCTGGCTTTATTATTTGGACCAAAATAATTTATGTATTTTCACTGAGTCTATACCATTCCAGTGAAATGGATCAAGGAAGGAAAGAAATGGTTCAGATTCAAAGTGTTCCCCTTATTTAATACAGAATCTGAGTCAGGTATCCTCTGCTTTATCTTTGTCTCTGTCTGTAAACAGTATCCAGATACAAACCTGAATAAATATTTTCTTTCAGATCAGTATTTAAAGACAACCAGGGGAATGTGGACAGAGACTCAAGATTTTCACCACTGTATAGACAAGAAAGTGGCAAGATTTCAACTGAAGACCTACTTAAACTAGTGTCAGATTACAGAAGGTAAGATTATTCAGATACATCTTGATTAACGTAAGTCAGCTCTTTGTTACTATTGATTTGTTATCTCTTTATAAATAATACCTGGTTACTTGATTCTCAGATATCCAAGCTTCTCCAGAAAGTAGAGGCTTTTCAAATGACTTCACAGGTACCCAAACGGTGCCCGCAAAGTAAATTTGCCAAATTATATGCCAAGATCATGAAATGTTGAACTATATCAGTTACTTACACAATGTAACCAACTGCTCCAAAATTTAGTAGCTTAAAATAACAGCACTACTTGTTTCACCTCAAGTCTACAATTTCAGCATGGCTGTGTGAGGAAAGTTTGTCTCCTCAACACATGGCATCACTGGGAGAGGTCAGCTGGGGCCAGAGGATCTACTTTCACTATGGCACACTCAGTGCCCGGAAGGTTGGTGCTGGCTGTCGGCTGGGAGGTCAGCTGAGCCTTTCTGCTAGAAATCTTGGTTTTTCTCCATGGAAGACTTTCCATAAGATGCCTTGACTTCCTGGTGGCGTGGTATCTAGATTCTAAGTGTAAGTGTCCCAAGGGACACTACCAGTTCATTAATATTGGGGCCTGGAAGCAGTGCTATTTCTGCCATATGCAACTCTTATACTGTCACAGACCCTACTATAGCACTTAGATTCAAAGGAAGGGAACTTCGATACCTCTCAAAAAGAGCAATGTGAAGAAATTTTAAGACCATGTTTTACAACTCCATGTTTTAAAATTCTATATTGCTGTGAATACCTATAATAAATTATAATAATTCTGTGCTTCAAATACTTTTAGAAAAGATAAAGGAAAGTATTCTGACAGAAGAAAAATATAAAAGCCATGTTTTAAATTTTTAATAATTTTTATAAAGCCATACATCCAACATCCAATGATGAGAAGCTCGTTTACTATAAGCTAATTATGTTAAATGTTTAGCCTTCTGATAATACCCACAGTATTATTTTACCCTTTCCCAAATATTACCTCTGCCTCTCCAACCTAAGAATTAACAATCTCTTAGCTGTTTTGTTTAGCCAAAACAAAACTACCTAATATTATTATTTTTTCTTTTTTGGAGAGGGTTTTGTTATAGGGCGCATGCGTTCGCCAGACAGACAGAAAGAGATAGAGAGACAGAAAGCGAGAAATCATCCCCCATGGGGGATGGTCACGCCGCAATCCCTTCTCCTCCATTCTCCTCTTGGGATCTTGGGCACGCACGCACACGCGCCCAGCATGAGTTTTAAGCCACCAGGTCCGGGACTCAAACCACGGTCGACTACGTGGAAGTCCAGCGACATAGCCATTACACTAACTGCTGGTTCCCAACTACCTAATATTATGAAAAAGCATGATTAATATTTTCTATAGCTCCAATAAAAGATATGTTTCTGTATAACTAGAATAGATGTTTCCTCAACGTTCTTTTTTATTCTAGAAAAAATATAAACTTCACAGAGCAAACTAAAGATGAGAAGTAAAATCTTAGAAGAGGCTCTGAATTACTCTGATTTCTCTGTGGTCCTGCAAAGCCATTTCTTGTGTGGGGGAGACTTTAACCGCCTCTATTTTATCAAGCATTCTAACCAAATCCCCCATCCCAATGGCTTCGCAAGGCTTCTCCAGCCACTCAAATGTGCAATTTGAGTTTCTGTTCTCTTTACCTTAAGGCCAGTGTACTAAATCATGAAAAGTTGTAACACTGAGCAGAAAGAAGCAGTCAGAAAGTTCTGTGATGACCTGAGAGAAACAGAAGAAAACCAAACTCTCACAAAACTCATGTTTCTAGTGACTAACAAAGGAAAGTGTCATTGTGGCCATTAAGGAGCCCCGGGAATACATTTGTAATGTGACATCGAATTGTTTCATGAGAGCCTCACATTGGGGCGTTTATTTGCAATAGTGTGCTGATAAATGTTTAGCAACCAACTCTCCAGGAGAACACTGCTTTGTATTGACCAATTTCCGTGGTGTAAATGATTTGGAAATTATTAGTTTTTAGTAATTTTTGCATTTGAGTTTAATATAATTTGTTTAGTGGTAAGTTTATGCAAGAGTACTTCAGAACATATATGGGGAAACAGGACACAAGTTTATTGTGGTACATAAATATGTTTGACATCCAGGCAAAGTTTTCTTATAATATACATTTTCTATGAACTCTTTAAAGACCCCTTCATATAATTTTGTTATCAAAAATGGCTGTGTTTAACACCTGTCAGACAACATTTCTGAGAATTTAATGATCAGCTCTCACAAACTGGGAAGAGCTGGCTCTATCCCATCACTTTACATATTCCATCTTTGCAAGTAGATTTTCTGGGTCAGTCCCATGGCCTAGTAGTTAAGGGATCCAGATCCCACAAGGCCAAGGATCTACTTGGTAGTCCAAATTCTGGCCCTGGTGGCTTGAAAAACATGCCTGGAACATGTGTATGTATGCATGACCCAATCCCAACAATGTTATTTATAGCTGACTACTTTTTGACTAATTCTGTGTGTATGTGTGCTTCTTTGCTGGCATACCTCACAGGGCTGACAGAATAAGCAAAACGCAGACCATCCCCGGAAGCCTGGATATCGCTGTGGACAACGTTCCCTTAGAGCATCCAAGTATGATCATGATGATGTCATGGTTTGGTTGCAGACTTTTAAACAGTTAATAGTTTTAGTGTTTGTTTATTTGTTTGGTTATGTAAGTTTTGTTTTGCTTTCGGGGTTGGGATAGATGGCATATATTATCCTACTATAAAATATATATTGAGAGTTGGACTTCTTATTTCTCCATTAAGAGAAACTATAAACCATCTTCAGGATAGTCTGATTTCCATCTGGTATGCCCCATGCTCCCACCAAGGTATTGAATGATATCACGGAATCATCAAAACCCTGGAGGGTTGCAGATGAGCAAAGTTAGGTGCAGATAGATTCGTAAACCAACCTGTAATGGGAAAATTTACATTCTACCCAGTTTCTCTAACTTGAAATACAGGGCTAGTTCTGCCACAGTGTGTTGCCAAAGACTTTCCCTAAACACCAGTGGCCATACAGAGCTTATAACTGGAATATTGTGAGACTCTATTGCTACACAGAGAGCCTGTATCTTTTTCAGAATATGGTCTAAATGTGTTTTATGTCAATAAAACTTGAATTTCAGGAGGAATGTTTATTAAATGGTGCATGAGAATGTCAGAATTATCTTCATCATGAGATTGGTTTGGTTTTGTTTTGTTTGTTTTGTTACTTCTGATTCAGCCTTTTAATGATTTTCTCAGAGAGGCAAAGATTGAATAAAGGCATCCTATGAGCTACAACCAGGAAGATTATTACCAAGAATATGTGGATTATTATTATCAGTATTAAGTTTTCCATTCTAATAATTTTTCCACAAGTCACTTTAATATGAAATACAGCACACATTCTAACGTATACCATGGCTCCAAATCATTTTTATATTGATTGGTTTGAAAAAGCAGAGGCTAAACTAAGCCATTTCCTCTACCTGATTTGTGAAACGTGGCTTTTATAATCTATGGAAAGGAAAAATAACAGCAGATAAAGCTAAATATTCTCTTTGAAAGAGTTACAGGACATTAGAGAAATTTGAACTTACAACAAAAATATGATCATTGATTTTGGAGGGAAAGTGTAAATAGCTAATAATTTTCCTTTTTTGATCACAAGGAGATTTCATTTGGGCTAAAAGATCGAATGTCTTATTATCTTTCAGTGCCACAACTTCAGCCTTCAAATTACTATTGTTTTTTTTTAGAGCTTTTTGCTATAGGGCATGTGTGCTTGCCAGAAAGACAGAGAGACAGAAAGTGAGAAATCAACACCCATGGGGGATGGCCACACCACAATCCCTTCTCCTCTATTCTCCTCTCAGGATCTTGGGCACGCACGCACACGCGCCCGGCATGAGTTTAAGCCATCGGGTCCGGGACTCGAACCACGGTCAACTACGTGGGAGTTCATCGACATAGCCATTATGCTAACTGCTGGTCCCTAGCCTTCAAATTATTTAGCAATGAAAGTTTTGTTTTATAAATTGTTAATGTTTTTCCTTTTTCTTAGACTATTCCTACAAGGTTAGATTTTTAAAAGTTGTAAAAACTAAAGAGAAAAATAAAATATCTTCTATCTAATAATGCAGACAAGGCTCGGACCCACGCAATGACATTGGTTCATAGAGAAAAGTTATTACTCCATCTGGTACTATCAGTAAAATATCCATTGGACAAAGTTTTATTTTGTCATATATTAGGATTTTTTTTAGTATTATATAGCTATAGTCAGTTGATTATTCTTTATGTTATAATATCTGGTTAGTATGTTCCGTTTATTAGCTACAATTTACTTTCGGTGTGACAAAAATAAAATAGTTACAAATACATTCGAAAGTCATACCAGTTTCCTTGAGATATGAGTTTGATATTAAATACATAGCCCATGTATCTGTTCCTCCCACCTTCTACAAATTGTCATGCTAGCATAAGTTACCATCGATTGGTATACAAGCATGGAGTTTTCTATTTTGAGTATTTTCATTTTAAATATTTTATGTATTGCTCACTTAAGGTGAACTGTATTAAATGACAAACTCTTATTTTCTGATTTTTTTAAGACTGTGTAACATCGTCCTTTATCCCTGTCAAGCCTTTCAACATGATGGCTCAACCAGAGCCCACAGTGGAGGTGGAAGAATTTGTTTACGACTCTACTAAGTATTGCCGTCCTTACAGAGTATACAAAAATCAGATTTACATTTATCCCAAGCACCTCAAGTATGATAGCCAGAAGTGTTTCAACAAGGTATGATATAAGTTTCTGCAATATCGTTTTCCTTCTTCACCATACTGTAAAATAAAATGTTTTGTTTTTTTCTTTTTTCTTTTTCTTTCTTTCTTTCTTTCTTTCTTTCTTTCTTTCTTTCTTTCTTTCTTTTTGCTGTAGTGTGCATATGCTCCCCAGAGAGAGGGGAAGTGAGAAATCACCCTCCACAGGGGACGGCCACATCACAATCTCTTCTCTTCCATTCTCCTCTCAGGATTTTAGGCACATACACAGTATTTGGGGTATGCACACACACATGCCTGGTGTGTTTTTGAAGCTGCCAGGCCTGGGACTCAAGCTGTACATGCGAGATCCAGCACCTTAACTACCACACCACCTACTGACCCCTAAAATAGTTTCTTGAAAGTACAAGTATAAATTACTATAAGCCAACATCTTGCAGTGAAAAACCATTTGGAGAGAATACTTAGGAAGAGGCACTGATGAGTTTTATCCTAGAAGTGTTTAAAGATGCACAATTTTGCAATATAATAATGTTTTCTGAAATAAGTTCTAAAACCTTTTGTTTTAGACCTTTTTACCTCCTTTTAGTTCCTTTTGATACTCTGAAAATAACATGCCTTCCTCTTCCAATACAAATCCTTTTTCCCCTTTTAAACAATCTCTCTAGATCTGCTATTTTGGGGCACCATGAATAAAAATCACAAAAAAATGTTGGCTATTATACATTTTTTCAGATTTAATTAGACATTACTTATTTTAGGCACTTGGATTGATTTTGATATTATTTAATAGGAAATTGCAATGTCTCCATTTCTATGCTATAATTTCAGGCACGAAATATAACCGTGTGCATTGAATTCAAAAATTCTGATGAAGCGGATGCCAAGCCGGTGAAGGTGAGCCAGGGATGCCAGGCAGACAGAGCACAAAGGGGGGAGGTGGCTGCAGAGGTTGTTCCCACCATTGACGGGCTTTTATGTGAGTGTGGTTCAAAGCGGAGCAAGTTAATGAACTTATTTTAAATGTTATGAAATGTACCTGATTTAAAAGCCAACATTAACTAAATTTATTTAAAATGCCAGTCTTAAGGCCTTCTCTTGAGGCAAATTAACAGTCATGATTTGATATTAAAGAACTACTCTTATTGTATTTTTTTTAGGTTTTTGCTATAGGGCATGTGTGCTCATTGGAGAGGAAAGACAGAGAGAGAGAAAAAGAGAGAGAAAGAGAAGGAAGGAAGGAAGGAAGGAAGGAAGGAAGGAAGGAAGAGAGAGAGAGAGAGAGAGAGAGAAGGAAAGAGAGAAAGAAAGACAGTGACGAATCATCCCCCAGGGGGATAACAACACTGCAATCCCTTCTCCTTCATTCTTCTCTCAGAATTTTGGACACACACATTTGCCCGCCGTGATTTTCAAGCCACCAAGTCCAGGACTCAAACTGCAGTCAGTCACATGGGAATCCAGTGCCTTAACCACTATGCCACCTGCTGACCCCAAGGAAACTATTCTAACATGAAGTAAATGCAAAGATTCCCCTTTATAAGATGCTGCCCTTTTCAAAGATTAGTTCCCCTCACCATTCTGCCTGCTCGATTAAAAATGGCACATCCCAGCTGGCCAGCGTGTGGCCTTTGCAGAGGGACTGCTGCGTGCAGGCTTAACGACTTAGCTCAGTGGTCTAGTGATGTTCACATTTATGAAAGGTGTGTGTGGCCAAATGCCTGAGGGACTGGAAAATGACTCCAGGAAGCCAGTCCTGGTTGTTGACCATGTGATTTAATAAAATCAATAAAACTATGAAGTTTATATGAACCATGATGTTTTAACCTATAAAACTGCAATTGGATGACATTTTTAAGAGTTTGCATTTGATATATACTGTTTTATTTCAGGGGATTCAAACAACATAAAGTAACCTATAAAAATAGAGAGGGGGATTATCTTTAGTGGGCCTACTATAGACCTTCCCAGCCTCAATAAATCAGAGGAATAAGATAGTGAAGGACAAAAGTAATTTCTAACTAACCCCACCATTATCTAAGATAATCTCTTAAAGTACTCTGTCAAACACAAATTGTGTCCCCTAATTCATGTTACCAAGATCTAGGTTTGTAGTATTACTCAGAATAAATGATAATCAATTGAATAATTCAGTCAGAGTAAAGAAAGACTTCACTAAAAATCTTCCTTAGCCACTGTCAGCATCCACAGTGCATTAGCATCAGGAGAGAAAAATTAAAGTGAGACATACATGTCAAGCACACAGAGAATGTTGAGACAGCATGAGAGTAGTGTTTTTGTGGGTATAATTCTAAGAAAGGGATGAGTGCAGGTGTGGGTTTCCCTACTTCATTGTATTCTGAAACTCCACGCAGGTATAGCAAATCCAGATGTCAGACTCCAGAAGAGGGGCCCCAAGCTTTGGCCTCAGGGGGCTTTGTATTGTAGCTCTATGTTTAGAAAGTTCCATGTCACATCCTCTGGCTGATTTGGGCCTGGGGTAGAATAGTAATGCACTTTATGGAATCTGGAATAAACCCTGTCCTGCCAGCTCAGCTTTCATGGCTGGGAGTTTACAGGTCTAACCACGCCTGTGATCTCCTGGGGTCAACTCTAGATGAGAATTGGTTCCATGGACCCTTTCAGCAAACTACTTTGCAGGATCCATTTTGAACATGTTAGCCTTTGGGGTCATCCAAAGTTCCATAGTGCATCGGTCCAGGTACTTGGTCCTGGTGTAATGTCTGTATGAAGACTAAAAAGCCTCCTAATTTTCATCAGCTGCCTCTCATTACATTATAAATGCAGAGCAATAAGCCAAAGAAATATGAGGTTAATGAGATGTCAGCTAAGCCTGGTAAGTCATCACAAAGTGACTTTCATTCCTGGAGAGATAACTGAAGAGTCGTGACCTTTTTTTCACTTGGAGATTATTTCAGACACTCTACACTGTTCAACCTATAACTTCTTTTTTCCCTGTGACTTTTTAAACAGTGTATCTACGGGAAACCTGGAGGACCCCTCTTTACTTCCGCTGCCTACACAGCAGTTCTGCACCATTCCCAGAATCCGGATTTCTCAGACGAGGTAAGGGCCAGCCCTTCACTGCCTGAGCAGTTCCTAAGGAAGATGGGAGAATGGGTCAGATGATACATGACGAAAACACCATCTAGACCACACTTCAGACTAAGACATGCCTTGTCAGGTATGCACTTCCCAAGATTTATAAACCGCATTCAGTGACAAATTCTGTGTATGCTGCAAATTCATTTATCTCAGCCCAGTATCCGCCTTTCAAAATGTGATTTTATTCTATCTTTTTTTTAAGGAAGACTAATTTCGTTTTTATTTCACGGGTCAGAATAATAAAAATCATGTAAAATTAAGTTAGATGACTTTCCCTGTCAATGGCAGCATTTCATGTCATAATGAAAACAATGACCAGAGTCTGAGCCCACACCAGAGCTTGAGTGAGGTTGGCCGCCTTCATCTCTCAGCATGTCCGGGAGCAAGCCCTGCTCTAAGTCTCAAGACTCCTACAATGTACTAAACTACACTCTGCACACACATCACCTCAATTAGTCCCTGGAAACAGGAACTATTAGTACTGAGAAATAGGTATTATTGGTGCCTTTCTTTTTATGGATGAAGAAGCCAAGACTCAGAAGGGTCAAGTACTTTGCCAAGGGCACACAGTTATGAAGTGACAGAATTCAAACCAAGCCGTGCCTGAGGCATCACCAGTGTTCTAGAATGTATACTATTTAAAAATTTTAAAGATTGAGTCAGTGGTACATATCACTATATACAGGTTGGCTTACATTGTAAATGGCTTCAGACAAAAAAGTTCATGCTTTATGTAACCATAAAGCAGAGGTCTGAATGAATGCAACCTATAGATGTGAAGCCCAGGATTAAAAATATCACACACTCCTGTATGAATTTCCTATTGCTATTGTAATCAAGGACCACAAGTTAACAACACATAGTAGTTGCTTTACGGTTTGAGATCACAGGTCTGAAATGGGCCTCTCAGAGCCCAAGCCAAGATGTCGGCACGGCTGCATGCCTTCCAAAGGCTCTTGGGGAAGAGCGCTTCCTCGCATTTCCATTTCCTGGAGGCCGCCCACGGTCCTTGGCTTCTGACTCCAACAGTCTTGTGTCTGACCTCTGCTTCTGTCCTGTCTCCTCTGACTCTACCCTTCCTGCCTTTCTCTTCTGAGAACCTTGTGATTAAACTGCCCCCTTGGAAAAGCCAGAAAAATCCCTGTCTCATGGCCCTTAACTTAATCACATCTGCAAAGTCCCTTTGCCCTGTCATGGGTTCTGGGGATTAGAACACAAAGGACATTTTTATGCCTGCCACACCTTGGGCACGTTAATTACTGTTAGAATAATTTTAAAAGCACCATTGAAAAAACCTGTCTGACATTATTCCTTCCTACGGATCCATTTAGCGTTCTTAATTTTTCCCCCATAAATTCAGAACACAAGGGGGGAAAGCTATTACTCTGTTACAGAATATTTACTGTATTGGTGCACCCTTTGGCCAGGCCCATCAAGACCCATTCTGGGCAGACATAATTTTTTTTTTAATTGATGTTCTTACTGTTGTTAACTCTAGCTTTTAATCTTTCTCATTCTCATGTGTTTCCCGGGATCTTCATAAAAGCTGTAAGCTTTTCCATGTGAGAACATGAATATAATGAATAACCTGGTATTCTGCAAAATCAAATCCAAGACTTAATTTTCTTTCATATTATAACAAAAATAAAAATGGTTGCATTAATTAAAAAAAGAAGTATAAATTCTTTCAAGGCACTGTTAAAATAAAATGTGAATCTTTGCACTATTTAAGTGAAGGGTTTCTTCATTCATATTTAGTCAACTGGACTTCTCAAGTATTTGTTGTACTCTCATGTGCTCTGAATACTGGCCAAAAATAAGCCTTTTCTATTGCATTGTTTGTTATTGTGAATTTTGAAATGCATGTTGGCTTTTGTTACTAGATTAGCATGCTGGTAGATAAAGAATATGCTATCTGTAAACCATGTAAATTTGTGAGTTGTCAAGCATCAGATTACAAACCCAGATTACTCCATAGTTTCATATTCAATACATCTGGGTTCAGGTTTGAGAATTTGTTATTTCTAAACATTTCCAGATGACCGATGCAGTGGAGCTGAGGACAAGACTTTCAAAACCACTGTCATAAATCCTTTCTTGCACAATATGAAAATGAATGAGTGGATTTGTGGGGCCAGCAGGTGGTGTGGTATTTGAGGTGCTGGACTCCCGCATGGCCAACCACAGTTCGAGTCCCAGACCTGACAGCTCACTTTCTCACTTTCCCTCTCTCTTTTTCTCTGTTTCTGGTGAGGGCACATGACCGATAGCAAATTTTAAAATAATAGTAAAATTTTTTTGAGGGGAGAGGTTTTTGCTATAGGGTGGGTACGCTTGCCAGAAAGACACAAAGAGGGAGAGAGAAAGTGAGAAATCACCCCCCCTCCCAGGGGGGGATGGCCACGCTGCAATCCCTTCTCCTCCATTCTCTTCTCGGGATCTTGGGCATGCACTCACATGTGCCCGACATGAGTTTAAGCCACTGAGTCTGGGACTCTCACATGTGCCCGACATGAGTTTAAGCCACTGAGTCTGGGACTCGAACCACAGTTGGCTATGTGGGAGTCCAACGACAAAGCCATTACGCCAACTGCTGGTCTCAAAATAATTGCAAATTATATCAATCTTTTTTAAAAATAAAATGAATTAGCTAGATGCCCAATAAATAAGGTGGCAGATCGCATGCATTGGTATCACCTTAGGGTTTGATTCAACAATTCTGGGAACCATTGAGCTGCTGGTATTGAGATGAACGCAGCCACCTGAACAGGTCTTGGAATTCCAGTGTGCTGTGGTCATCAGCAGTTGTGGCTTCCTGTCCTAGAAGACCTTATCACTGACTGTAGCACTCTTAGTCCCTCAGAGCCCCATTTCACCTCCGGCGTTGGCTCCTACCCCCTGTACCTTACTGCTTCATAAAGTTATTGGGAGAATTCAATGACAACATGTCTGTCAGGGCTTTGTAAACTCTAAAATGTGCTTTGATATGAGTTATTTCAAAAATTTCTTTCTAGCAATATGGAGTATGCTCCTCTTTAAGTACATTTTTAATCTGTATCCAGTTTGTCTAGTGTTTATTCAGAAGGATTATTTATAAAGCTACAATATGACCTGTTTACAAAAGCTCATCAGTGACCACAATAACACATTCACATGTTTCGTTATTTTTCAAAAGAGATTCCATGCTTAAGTTATATCATTTACTCCTGCCATGCTTCTCAGTAATGTGCATCTGAATTGCCTGCAGAGCTAATTAAAATGCAGATTCTGATTCAATACCTCTGAGGTGGTGTCAGATTCTGCATTTCCAATGAGCTCAGCAGTGATACTCCTGCAGCAAGCCCACAAACAGCACTCTTTGGGAGGCAAGGATTTAATGTTTACTCAATTTATGTCCTTCAATCTGTCCGTTTGGTGTTCCACAGTTATTCTTAATCTATACACTAATGGCACAAATTATCAAATGAGAAACACTAGGATTATTAACATCTACTACAGTAAAAAAAGTAAAATATCATCATATGAACACATTACTGCTGGCAGAATGGATATTTACTGAGAGTTATATTAGTATATCCTGGGGCCAGCAGGTCGCATCGTGGTTAAGGCACTGGATTCCCACATGGCTGACTACAGTTCGAGTCTAGGATCTGGCGGCTTGAAAATCATGCTGGGTGTGTGTGTGTCCATGCCCATAATCCCAAGAAAAGAGTGGAGGATATGGGATTGCAGTGTGGCCATCCCCCTTGGGGGATGACTTCTCACTTTCCCTCCCTTTGTCTCCCTCTGTCTGTCTCTGGTAAACACATGCATCCACAGTTGGCTATGTGGGAGTCCAACGACAAAGCCATTACGCCAACTGCTGGTCTCAAAATAATTGCAAATTATATCAATCTTTTTTAAAAATAAAATGAATTAGCTAGATGCCCAATAAATAAGGTGGCAGATCGCATGCATTGGTATCACCTTAGGGTTTGATTCAACAATTCTGGGAACCATTGAGCTGCTGGTATTGAGATGAACGCAGCCACCTGAACAGGTCTTGGAATTCCAGTGTGCTGTGGTCATCAGCAGTTGTGGCTTCCTGTCCTAGAAGACCTTATCACTGACTGTAGCACTCTTAGTCCCTCAGAGCCCCATTTCACCTCCGGCGTTGGCTCCTACCCCCTGTACCTTACTGCTTCATAAAGTTATTGGGAGAATTCAATGACAACATGTCTGTCAGGGCTTTGTAAACTCTAAAATGTGCTTTGATATGAGTTATTTCAAAAATTTCTTTCTAGCAATATGGAGTATGCTCCTCTTTAAGTACATTTTTAATCTGTATCCAGTTTGTCTAGTGTTTATTCAGAAGGATTATTTATAAAGCTACAATATGACCTGTTTACAAAAGCTCATCAGTGACCACAATAACACATTCACATGTTTCGTTATTTTTCAAAAGAGATTCCATGCTTAAGTTATATCATTTACTCCTGCCATGCTTCTCAGTAATGTGCATCTGAATTGCCTGCAGAGCTAATTAAAATGCAGATTCTGATTCAATACCTCTGAGGTGGTGTCAGATTCTGCATTTCCAATGAGCTCAGCAGTGATACTCCTGCAGCAAGCCCACAAACAGCACTCTTTGGGAGGCAAGGATTTAATGTTTACTCAATTTATGTCCTTCAATCTGTCCGTTTGGTGTTCCACAGTTATTCTTAATCTATACACTAATGGCACAAATTATCAAATGAGAAACACTAGGATTATTAACATCTACTACAGTAAAAAAAGTAAAATATCATCATATGAACACATTACTGCTGGCAGAATGGATATTTACTGAGAGTTATATTAGTATATCCTGGGGCCAGCAGGTCGCATCGTGGTTAAGGCACTGGATTCCCACATGGCTGACTACAGTTCGAGTCTAGGATCTGGCGGCTTGAAAATCATGCTGGGTGTGTGTGTGTCCATGCCCATAATCCCAAGAAAAGAGTGGAGGATATGGGATTGCAGTGTGGCCATCCCCCTTGGGGGATGACTTCTCACTTTCCCTCCCTTTGTCTCCCTCTGTCTGTCTCTGGTAAACACATGCATCCTATAGCAAAAACCTAAAATAATAATAATAAAATAAATCAGTATATCCAACACTAGCAGTTGAACATCAACTTTGATTTCAGTCAAAGAACTATTAAAAACCTGTGCCTGGCTTTCCCTGCCCCTGGGCAAATGATTTTTAACCTCAAGCCAACCACAATGTCTTTCATTGCAGGTGAAAATTGAGCTCCCAACACAGCTCCATGAGAAACACCATATTCTGTTTTCTTTTTATCACGTCACCTGTGACATAAATGCAAAAGCTAATGCCAAAAAGAAGGAGGCTCTGGAAACATCAGGTACAACAGAGGAAGTAGCTTCTCATGTCATCTGTTTGTCTTGAGTTGGAGAGTATATTAAAAGCTCTGATTTAAATTTTTTAGTGAAATTTAATATTTATACATGATAAATAGCTTTATTTTTACTTCTTATAATGGAGGTTTGTACTCAAACGTTTTCTCTGTTTCCTTTACACAGTTGGATATGCTTGGCTTCCCCTGATGAAACGTAATCAGATAGCGTCGCAAGAATATAACATCCCAGTAGCAACAAGTCTGCCTCCTAATTATTTAAGCTTTCAAGATTCTGCAAGTGGAAAGGTATTGAGTAATGTATAATTTAAAAGAAAGAAAAAGCACATCAGCAAAATGGCATGAGGTCATCTTTCTTTGCTATTTAAATTAAGACCATCGTGTGTGTGTGTGTGTGTGTGTGTGTGTGTGTGTGTGTGTGTGTGTCCATTGTCTTTATGAATCAAGTGTACTTGCAACATTCCAGATCTCTTGTTTAGTTTATGGCCACGAGATCTAATAAAAATGATCCCCCGATATCACATTGGTCCCTTCTACCAATATCAACAAATTTATTTGGATCTTTTATTTTCCGTCTCTATGGTAAAGGAAGATTAATGGATAAGGCTGGCACGTTAACACAAATTATAAACAAGCTATTTATTTTCTTTATTGCAAATCGTCTCCATCACAATAACAAACTTTTTTGCAGCATTGTGGAAGTGACGTGAAATGGGTTGATGGTGGCAAACCACTTTTCAAGGTATCAACATTTGTCGTATCGACAGTGAATACTCAGGTGAGTAGGATGTACTGAAGTATCAGCATTTCTCTACCATGTAGAACCATAAAGTGTCTGTTGTATTTACAGGATGAGAGTAATCATTTTATGAGGTACAAGTGAGAAGGTGATTGAATACTACAAAGGAGGAATGTTTGGAGTGTAATTTTATGCCTTTCTCAAGATAGATAGACTGTCCTAATGCCTTAAGGCCAGACACCATAAAAATTCACATCAAAACACCAGAAGTGTGTTTAATCAGATGATACTCCCCTTGAGTATGGTTTACGTGCACTGACAACACCCAAATATTAAAAGTATTAAATGTTGGATCAGATGGTGGCATATCTGGCTGAGGTTCCAGGTTCTTCTCCGGAAACCTGAATATACCTTACATATGTGTGCCCATGATTCGGAGTTGGCTAAGGCTGGGCGTGGCTTGTAGTATGAAGACCACGTTGGAGCTGCCTATCAGTCTTTCTCTTTCTGTCTCTCTTGCTTATGGAAGAAAGAACGATATGGTCAATGATAAAAATAAAATGGGGCAAGCAGGTGGTGTGCATAGTTAAGACACTGTACTCCCACAGGGTCTACCGCAGTTCAAGTCCAAGACCTGGCGGTTTGCTTTCTCACTTTCTCTCTCTCTCTCTCTCTCTCTCTCTCTCTCTCTTTCTCTCTCACTCTCTGTCACTTTCTAGTGAGTGCACATGTCCTATAGCAAATTAGTAATAATACTAATAATAATAAAATTAAATTTTACAACAATTACAGTAAATAAATAAATAAGTAACCTTGGGGGCAGCAGGTGGTGTGGTGGTTAAAGTGCTGGACTCCCATATGGCTGATCATGGTTCCAGTTCCAGGCCTGGCCTTGAAAACCACACAGGGCAGGAGTGCATGCTTGTCCACACTCTGGTGAGGAGAATTGAGAATGAAAGGATTGTGACACAGCCATCCCCCCAGGGGATGATTTCTCACTTTCCCTCTCATTGTCTCTTTCTCTCTCCACTGAGGGAATGTACCCTAGCCAAAAAAAGAAAAATCTTTAAAAAATTAAAAATAAAATAGAAATAAAAGTATCGCACTTTGATTTCAAAACTGAGTGTAATTCCCAGTGTCTATCCAGGACTCCCCAAATGGGAAGGCCATAGGTTGGCAGAACTTCCCCTGTGAGTTGCTTTGGCCAATTTCTGGCTCAATAACCCTGGACAAATCACTTTATCCCTTGAAGTCTTGATGGTATCAGTAAATCTCACTAAAGGTTGTAATGAAGGTCAAAATGAGGAACTAAATGTGAAAATATTTCATGAACTTCAAAAAGCTACACACACAGAATTATTGTCATTATTGGAAATTCACCCCTTTCATTGCAAGGCAGCTTGTTTTATCACAATGTGAAGAGTTCCCCGGCACAAATCATTAAGTACAAACTTTAAGTATACAAAATATGGGCCTTCTTTCTCAAGGTCAATGTGCATCTGCTTTTCAGTTTTATGCTTCATGCTACTCTATCAGGTTCTTTAAAAATGAAATATCCCTGGTATTGCATATGTATTGGGTCAAAATTTCTTTTAGTAACTGTTGGCACTTTGGCCAATTCGGTCATCATGCCCAGTCCTGGACCCACAACTTCTTAAACTCATCTTTTCTTTGAGGTCATCAGCTCTGGTCAATCTCCATCAAATCCCTTTTACTATTTTTAGGTTTTTGTCATAAGGTGCATGCACTCACCAGAGAGAGACAGAGAGAGGGAAAGTGAGAAGCCATCCCCTGGCGAGATGGCCACACCTCAGTGCCTTCTCCTCCATTCTCCTTTCAGCATTTTGGACATGCACCCGGTGTGATTTTCAAGCTGCCAGGCCTGGGATTCGAACTACAGTTGGCCATGCAGAAGTCCAGTGCCTAAAGTACCATGCCATCTGCTGGATCCCTCCAAATTCTATTTTTATGTACTTTAGACGGTCCTGAGTTTCTTTTCATCATACCCTGGTCAGTTTTCTCCAAATAGCCCAAGCCTCTCCCTACGACATCATCATACACCTTTTCTCTGTCTACACCTCGAGCACCCACTCACTCCACTCACAGCATTCACTCTGTTTTCAGGACTCCCTGCACTGTGTCCTCCAGCCACAACACATCCATTCAGTTCTCCCAAGACTCAGTGGTCTTCTTGACTCTCGGCCCATCCCTAGTGGGAAGGAGATCTCTCTCTCTCTCTCCCTCATTGGGCTACTCAGTTCCTACCCATGCCTCAGATCTCAGTTCAAATGCCACATCCCCCAAGAAACCTTCCCTGTTCTTTGACCTCGCAGACAGGGCTGGGCAATCTTGTTACATACTCACATGGCACTGCTTTTTGTTGGAAGCCTTTATCAAAGTGATTGCTTAGGTCTGTGTGGAAGTCATGGCCTGGTATCAGTCTCCGTGCCGTAACAGAGGGTCTGCAGTGGAAGCGATCTTATCTGCCTTCCCCTCTACTCTGTTCTCTGTGCCTGCCAAGGGCTAGACCCATAGGCAGCTTTCAATAAATAATGATCAAATAGATGAACCAATGGAGATATTTGAAAGGAAAAGTTATCTCTGTATGAAAAAAAAAAAAAAAAGAAGAGAGAGAAATATAGCCAGGAAGCAGAAAACATCATACACACACACACACACACACACACACACACACACACACACACACACACCAATCTGAGAGGAACTACAGATAACCTTAAAAAAATCATTGAATGTCAAAAAGGATGCCCTCATGCAAATCCTCTACCCACTTCACAGCTTCGTCACTCAACACAGAGTGGAGAAAATTTCCAAATAGCCTTCAAGAAGGCCATAGGTTGGCAGAACTTCCCCTGTGAGTTGCTTTGGCCAATTTCTGGCTCAATAACCCTGGACAAATCACTTTATCCCTTGAAGTCTTGATGGTATCAGTAAATCTCACTAAAGGTTGTAATGAAGGTCAAAATGAGGAACTAAATGTGAAAATATTTCATGAACTTCAAAAAGCTACACACACAGAATTATTGTCATTATTGGAAATTCACCCCTTTCATTGCAAGGCAGCTTGTTTTATCACAATGTGAAGAGTTCCCCGGCACAAATCATTAAGTACAAACTTTAAGTATACAAAATATGGGCCTTCTTTCTCAAGGTCAATGTGCATCTGCTTTTCAGTTTTATGCTTCATGCTACTCTATCAGGTTCTTTAAAAATGAAATATCCCTGGTATTGCATATGTATTGGGTCAAAATTTCTTTTAGTAACTGTTGGCACTTTGGCCAATTCGGTCATCATGCCCAGTCCTGGACCCACAACTTCTTAAACTCATCTTTTCTTTGAGGTCATCAGCTCTGGTCAATCTCCATCAAATCCCTTTTACTATTTTTAGGTTTTTGTCATAAGGTGCATGCACTCACCAGAGAGAGACAGAGAGAGGGAAAGTGAGAAGCCATCCCCTGGCGAGATGGCCACACCTCAGTGCCTTCTCCTCCATTCTCCTTTCAGCATTTTGGACATGCACCCGGTGTGATTTTCAAGCTGCCAGGCCTGGGATTCGAACTACAGTTGGCCATGCAGAAGTCCAGTGCCTAAAGTACCATGCCATCTGCTGGATCCCTCCAAATTCTATTTTTATGTACTTTAGACGGTCCTGAGTTTCTTTTCATCATACCCTGGTCAGTTTTCTCCAAATAGCCCAAGCCTCTCCCTACGACATCATCATACACCTTTTCTCTGTCTACACCTCGAGCACCCACTCACTCCACTCACAGCATTCACTCTGTTTTCAGGACTCCCTGCACTGTGTCCTCCAGCCACAACACATCCATTCAGTTCTCCCAAGACTCAGTGGTCTTCTTGACTCTCGGCCCATCCCTAGTGGGAAGGAGATCTCTCTCTCTCTCTCCCTCATTGGGCTACTCAGTTCCTACCCATGCCTCAGATCTCAGTTCAAATGCCACATCCCCCAAGAAACCTTCCCTGTTCTTTGACCTCGCAGACAGGGCTGGGCAATCTTGTTACATACTCACATGGCACTGCTTTTTGTTGGAAGCCTTTATCAAAGTGATTGCTTAGGTCTGTGTGGAAGTCATGGCCTGGTATCAGTCTCCGTGCCGTAACAGAGGGTCTGCAGTGGAAGCGATCTTATCTGCCTTCCCCTCTACTCTGTTCTCTGTGCCTGCCAAGGGCTAGACCCATAGGCAGCTTTCAATAAATAATGATCAAATAGATGAACCAATGGAGATATTTGAAAGGAAAAGTTATCTCTGTATGAAAAAAAAAAAAAAAAAGAAGAGAGAGAAATATAGCCAGGAAGCAGAAAACATCATACACACACACACACACACACACACACACACACACACACACACACACCAATCTGAGAGGAACTACAGATAACCTTAAAAAAATCATTGAATGTCAAAAAGGATGCCCTCATGCAAATCCTCTACCCACTTCACAGCTTCGTCACTCAACACAGAGTGGAGAAAATTTCCAAATAGCCTTCAAAGGTAGGAACTGGTTCTGTCTCATGAAGTTAGCTGTGGACCTCCTAATTTTTGGCTAATCCAAGCATTTTGATTCTGAAGCTGTCTCTGTGCATACAAGGTAGTGTACACTCTCATTAAGGAATCTTAGTAGTACACGCGTTAAGAAATGTGTAAAAAATTGGTAGATGACAGCAGAAAAAGGAGGAACAGAAAGATAAACATGGAGGAAGAAAGAAAATAAAAGAACAAAAGATAGAGAAAGAAGGAAGGAAGGAAATGAGGAAAGAAGGAAGGGAGAAAAAGAGAGACAAGAAAGAGGCACAACCAAGAGAAGTAGCTCTCTGGCCATTGTCATGTGGCCAAGAAGGACGACCGTATGGGAGAGACAGAGGGTGGGCATGGAGTCAGGGTAAGCCTTCAGATGGCCAGAACATCCAGTGAAAGTGAAAGTTTTGTCACTCTCCCTTCTTGACTAAGTACTTGCACATTGAGGCATCAATCTTACAGAATGCTCACTTTGCATCAATTGATGTGTCATCAGAAATAAACACTTTTTGTTTTGTTTTGTTTTGTTTTGCTGTTGCAGGACCCACACGTGAATGCATTTTTCCAGCAGTGCCAAAAAAGAGAGAAAGATATGTCTCAGTCACCTACCTCAAATTTTGTCCGCTCTTGTAAGGTAACATGGCATGCCAATAGCTTCAATGCTTTCCAGGGTAAAAAAATGGGCAAAAGAGACCTTTACATTTTTTACAAATTAAGAGGTGATTATTATTGAGGATTTTCAATTACCTTATTAATTCAGAGAGGAAATGGTTTTATTGTATAATTCCTAAATGAATCCTGTCTGTTGATAAAAAAAAAAAAAAAAAGCAAAAAATCAGTGCTTTCCAAAATGAAAATGGTTGAAAATCAGGATCAATTTATTTTAAATCAGTAAAGTGAAGCGTCTTACTAGCAGGGCGCGTGCATGCCCAAGATCCTGAGAGGAGAATGGAGGAGAAGGGATTGCAGCGTGATCATCCCCTCTGGGGGGTGATTTCTGGCTTTCTGTCTCTATGTCTCTCTCTGTCTGTCTGGCGAGCACACGTACCCTATAGCGGAAACCTCTCCAAAAAAAAAAATAAATAAAGAGTCTTACTAGCAGTGCTTCCATGCTAAATGCAGAAGAATAAAAGTCAGTTAAGGTGAGCTACAATATTTATGTCAAAGTTCGGGCAGGGAACCAGCAGCATAATGGCTATGTCGCTGGACTCCCACGTAGTCGACCGCGGTTCGCGTCCCGGACCCGGTGGCTTAAAACTCACGCCGGGCGCATGTGCGTGTGTGTCCAAGATCCCAAGAGGAGAATGGAGGAGAAGGGATTGCGGTGTGACCATCCTCCCTGGGGGGTGATTTCTCGCTTTCTGTCTCTATGTCTCTCTCTGTCTGATTGGCGAGCGCACACGCCCTGTAGCAAAAACCTCTCAAAAAAAAAAAAAAAAAAAAAAAAAGTTCGGGCAAATACCAGCAGAACAGGCAATGTTTCTAATTCATTTACTTTCTAATTGAGAAATAAATATGGCATATATTTATCACGTGCAATATAATGTTCTGAAATAGGCATATATGTGCAGTGGTTAAGTCAAGTTTATCAGTATAGCCATTACCTCCCATACTTACCATTTTCTGTGGTAAGAACACTTAAAATTTACTCTCTCCAAAGTTTTTAAGAATGTAACACACTGTTACTAACTGTAGTCACCATGTGGTTTATCTCCTGAATGTTTCCCTGGCTAACTGAAATTTTGTTTCCTTTGATAACCTCTCCCCAACCTCTCTCTAAACTCAGCCGCTGGTAACTACCATTAGACTTTCTGCTTCTAAAAGTTCAACTGGTTTAGGCTACATATAAATGAGATCACACAGTGTTGGTCTGTATTTGGCTTATTTCACTTAACATAATGCCCTCTAGGTTTATCCGTGTTGTTGTAAAGGAAAGGATTTCCTTCTTTTTTAAGGCTGAATAGTACACCATTGTGCATATATACCACATTCTCTTTATCCACTCAACCACTGGTGGGCACTCAGATTGAGTCCATGTCTTGACTATTGTGAATAATGCTACAGTGAATACCGAAGTGCAGACACCTCCTGACATACTGATTTCATTTCCTTTGGATATATAACCAGTAGTGGGATAGCTGGATCATATGCTAGTTCTAGTTTTAATTTTTTGAGAAAATGCCAGACTGTTTACCATAATATCTGTGCTAATTTACATTCCTACCAACAATGGAGAGTGCTCTGTCTCCACATTCTTGCCAGCACTTGTTATCTTGCATCTTTTGATAACAGACATTCTAATAGATATAGTGATAGCTCACTGTGACTTTAATTTACATTTCTCTAATGATTAGTGATATTGAACACTTTTTCATATACCTGTTGGCCATTTTTATGTATTCTTTTTCAAAAATGTTTATGCAAGTCCTTTGCCTGTATTTTCATTGGGTTATTTGTTTTCTTCCTTTTGAGTTATTCGAATTCCTTATGTATTTTGGATAGTAACCCCTTATATGAACATGCTTGCAGTTATTTGCTACCGTTCCTTAGGATGTCTGTCCACTCTGTTTATTGTTTCTTTGGCTGAACAGAAGCATTCTAGTTTGATGTAATGCCAGGTGTCTATTTTTACTTCTGTTTCCTTACTTCTTTAGACTCATATAAAAAGAAAATCATTGCCCAGACCAATGTCGTGGTGCTTTGTCTCTGTTTTCTTATAGTAGCTTTATAGTTTCGGGTCTGAAGTTTAAGTCTTTAATCCAGAACATGCTTTAAATTATATATATTTTTGCCATTTAACTACAGAATTTATTGAATGTGGAAAAGATTCATGCAATTATGAGTTTTCTGCCTATCATCTTGAACCAACTCTTCAAGATTCTTGTTCAGAACGAGGAAGATGAAATAAGCACAACTGTCTCCAGGTATCTATACTACTGCCTTTAGATAAGAAATTTTATAATCTGTGATTACACAAAACTTCCATCATAACTAACAACCATGTACTAGCATATGTTTTACATTTCATTTGAACACGTGACAAATTAGAATTTCTCTCAATCTTGCATCATTAGCTTCTAATCACTCATTATTAGTGAGACATTAGGCTTTTTTTCCTGAACTTTTCTTTGTGTTTTTAATTAGGTTGTTTTATTTTGGGAGAATTGTAGATTCACCTGCAGTTTTAAGACATGTAAATATTTTTTCAAAAATATTTAAAACCATACTGTTTCTGCTGTTATAGAGTCACAAACAAAATTATACAAAATTATAAGAGATATTTTGAACGTTATCTTTAAAATTCAGCATTTTGAAATTTTGAAAGTTATTTATTACCTGTCAAGAACTAAGGAGTATGAGCAAAAATATTTTTGATATGTAATGTTATTGTGGGAAAATGTAAAAATAAATAAATTATTAAAAATGTAAAATAAATAAATAAATCGTACAGAGTGATTTCATATATCCATTACCCGTTTCACCTCACTGACAGTATCTTTCCAAAATATGTGGAGTCATTCAGTATACAACCTGGAATTGGCTTTTTTTTCCCTCATCATAGTTTCTTCAAGAAATCATGCTTGTTGCATCTATTGATAGTCATTCCTTTTAATTACCAAGTAATAGCCTGTGATATGGATGTACCATAGTATTTTTAAAAATTTACTCATGGAAGGGTGTCTGAATTATTTCCACTTTGGGTCTATTATGAGTAAAGATGCTATAAATATTCATGTGTAGGTTCTGTTGTAAACTTAAGTACTCCTTCTCTATGATAAATGCCCAGGAGTGCGATCGCTGAGCAGTAGTTACATATCTTATTTTTAAGAAACTGCCAAGTTGTTTTTGATCATAGAGTGACTGTATCATTTCACATTTCACCTTTTTTTTTTTTTTGAGAGGTTTTTGCTATAGGGCGCGTGCGCTCACCAGAAAGACAGAGAGAGACAGACAGACAGAAAGCGAGAAATCACCCTCCAGAAGGGATGGCCACGCTGCAATCCCTTCTCCTTCATTCTCCTCCTGAGATCTTGGGCACGTACGAACACGTGCCCAGGGTGAGTTTACTGGGACTTGAACCACAATTGACTACATGGGAGTTGAGTGACATAGCCATTACGCTATCTGCTGGTCCCATCTGACCTTTTAAAAAATGTTTTTCCAATTTTTCTTTAAAGTTAACATGCTCTCATGTTAAATTTGGCTATACTACATTCTTTCAACATCACTAACTGGCTGGTGACTCTGTAAATCACAATTTCCTATTTATAGAAATAGGGTTTTGAGGGACCAGCAGTTGGTGTAATGGCTATGTCACTGGACTCCCATGTAGTTGACCGCGGTTTGAGTTCTGGACCCCAGTGGCTTAAATTCACCCTGGGCGTGTATGCATGTGTGCCCAAGATCCCGAGAGGAGAAGGGAGGAGAAAGGATTGCGGCGTGGCCATCCACCCTGGGGAGTGATTTCTCGCTTTCTGTCTCTCTGTCTCTCTCTCTGTCTTTCTGGTGAGTGCACGCGCCCTATAGCAAAAACCTCTCAAAAAAAAAAAAGTATTTTGAATTATTTATTGAATCATATATTCCTTACGCCACTTTTTAAAACATCACAGCATTCTGAAAAACTGAAATTACTCTTGCAATTGAAATGTTTTCAGAAACTTCATGACAGGCATATTATTGATTGGCCTCTTTCAGAAGGATTGATTTTAGCACATTTTTTAAAGTAGAGCCCTGAAATTCTGGAAGATTAAACACTCCCTTAACCATTCCACAACCAGCCAGTCCTGGAAACAGACTGAAAGTCTTCAACTGTATCTACACATACTGTGTACATGTTGGTAAAATCCCTAAATAGCCCAGCCGATAAATCAGCTGAGATATTCCTAAGCATGATAGCCACAGGTAACTGAAATTATTAATGTGAAAATAAAACCCCTTATCACTACTGCTACTAGAAATCCTAATCTATTCAATAGCTAAAGAGAGCAAAACAACTGCATCATAACTTATTTTTTTCCAGAAGTGCATTTAGGGCCTTCAGGTTGGAAGGCAGGCCCTTTTAAAATAGACTATAATAATTCATTAGAGGTTAAAAGTCTTAAGTCTGAATGAGGTGCTAACGGGATCCCTTTTCCAAGGAGACAATGTAAACGAATGCACGTACTATCGATAACACGTCCTACTCTGGCAAAAAGTCTCCAGTGTGACATTACAGCCATGAGCCATTACTTAATGTCTTAGTGTTTAGACGTTTCAGGGTAGGAAATGGCTAACAAGCATTATAGTTGTTAAGCAGTATAAGGGGAGCTGTGAGGAGGGCAAGAAGGGAGTCTGAATCTGACTGAATAGTTAATTCATTCAGCAACTATTAAATACCCAGTTTACCAAGCACTCCAGGGATAAATGAAGGTGGTAACTTTCTGTCTTCCCCGAAAAGACCACTGAAGAGCTTTGTTTCTCCAGGGTCCTGACCGACATTGTGGCCAGGTGCCATGAGGAGCAGCTAGACCACTCAGTCCAGTCCTACATTAAGGTATGAAATTGCCCCTTGGACCTTGGCCATATCCCTGTGTGCTGCGTGGCTTGTCTCATTTCCTGTGTGCCGTAAGCTAGAAATCCCCCAGCTGGCCACAGCTCACCACAGTAAAATCAAGAATTCCCCTTTAACTATGGGAATTAGGATTCCGTCTCATTCCACTGATGGCCAAGGTGTATTGCTTACATGTATAAATAATGTGTACACGTGCAAATAAATAATCATGTGGGGGGGGAGAGGAAAGAAGAGGATAGAGGAGAAAACGGAAATGTGATCTTTTTGAAGTCAACATTACAAATCAATGAAATTCCTCTGTTAATTGAAGGAAGGCTGTTCTTACTGGTATGTTGAATGCTCTATGTATTTTCTGTAATGTTTTCTTAGCTCTTTTTATTGTTTTCTCAGGCATTATTTCATTTTCCCAGTTACTGTATATTTGTACCTGCTTCTGGTATGTTAAGTCCTTTATCTTCCGGCATGAACCACTCGCCATTCCATCCGTGTGCACTGCTTCTTCCAGTGTCCTTTGTCAAGTGCTCACTCGGAGATGTTCCTATTCTCATTTCCGGTTGGCCTAGGAATTAATGCCACTGAACTTGTGATGATGTTTGCCCTTTGATAGTTCCTGCTAAATGTCATCTTGAATGAAGAGAAAGAATCTCCAAAAAAAAAAAAAAGATTATCTTAAATAACTTTATAATACATAGAGGACCTAAATTTCTATTTTTTAATTCATAAATTAAAACATAGGACTTCTTTACTTACAAATCTATTCTGTTAACTTATTTATAGACATATAGTCATATATTCTAGATGTCTAGATGCTCTATGTATTTTCTGTAATGTTTTCTTAGCTCTTTTTATTGTTTTCTCAGGCATTATTTCATTTTCCCAGTTACTGTATATTTGTACCTGCTTCTGGTATGTTAAGTCCTTTATCTTCCGGCATGAACCACTCGCCATTCCATCCGTGTGCACTGCTTCTTCCAGTGTCCTTTGTCAAGTGCTCACTCGGAGATGTTCCTATTCTCATTTCCGGTTGGCCTAGGAATTAATGCCACTGAACTTGTGATGATGTTTGCCCTTTGATAGTTCCTGCTAAATGTCATCTTGAATGAAGAGAAAGAATCTCCAAAAAAAAAAAAAAAGATTATCTTAAATAACTTTATAATACATAGAGGACCTAAATTTCTATTTTTTAATTCATAAATTAAAACATAGGACTTCTTTACTTACAAATCTATTCTGTTAACTTATTTATAGACATATAGTCATATATTCTAGATGTCTAGAAAGATAACTAAAGAAGAATGTGGGTTTTTCATGCTAGAAACTTGCTTTAAAAATGCTCATCGAAAAGGAAACAGACACCTCTGAGATACCCTCTGCAAAAGAAAAAAAAATAGTTTTATATCTATATATTTTTACCTGCCAGAGGTGTTGAAGGTCTTTCTAATTTACTGAAGCATGAGTGTGTGTCCTTCCTTGAAACATCCCATATTCCAAGAGTAGTCAGTTACTTTACAGTAATTTCCCAATGGCATAATTTTAGCCAATAAGATCCACATTTCAATTGCAGAAAACCATTGCACTGTCAATACCTTTGTAGTTTGCTAAGATAGGGTGATAGCTTACTCTTAGTTGAGTACTGATGAATTTACCACTGAATATAATCATCTGGAGTGCTTTCACCTACTCAGAATGTGCCCTAATTTTCCATTTTAATCTCCAAAGGGTTGAGAAAAAAAATAAATCATATACACTGGCATCTCCACTTCAACATAAGTATGTTCCTCATTCCCATGGAATCACTGGAGATTATATCAAGAACTAGATTGTTTCCTAATTATTTCTGTGATGGCCAAGGCTAGTTCTTTATGAGTGTCTCACATCCCAGGCTCTTCATCTGTAATGCTTTTGGAGAGATGGATTGAAAATGCTTCCTGCTATGGCTTGTTTTTAACCAGGACTTCTGAAATACCCTGACAAGACCATTTTGCTCTATAATATAAGATATTGCTTACTTAGTTGATTATTAGGTGTTCAAATCCAGAAACATACCTATGTGGAATTTCAGACTGATAATAATTCCTAAGGTTATTTTAGAATGTATTTTCATTATCTAAAACAAATTGATTCTAATAAGTATTGCCAGCTTGCATTTTACTCTGAAAGAGCGCTAAACTAGCTAGCGAGAGAACAGATTCTCATCAAGGCTAAGTAGTTAATTTGAGCAGTCGGCATCTCAGAACCTCAGTTTCCCATTTGTGATGTGCGATGGGTCCAACAAAGACTTGCTCTTATGCAGCTTGACCTCAACTAAGTAGTCTTTATTTTTTAATCCTAGGTGGGGAAAAATGTTTTTTAGCCTAGACAGATATTATGCTCACACCTAGACGTATAGTTAGAAGTTATGGGCTAGAAATAGTATGTGCTTGGATGTCCTTCGAAGCTATGATAGTTTCATCTGCATTTATTCGTAAGTAAACTGAACACCATTTCAAGTTCAATGGTGCTAAATGCTGCTAACTCACTCCATCTACAATATCCAAAATGCACATACACCATGTCCTACTCAAAGATGAGTGTCTCAAGTCAATCTAATTAAATGTCTTGGTTTACAGTCATTTGTGGCACTCACCTGGTCTGGGCAAATTTTTAAAATAAGGATATTTCATTGTTCATTTAAATAACCATTAGTTTAAATAAC
The DNA here is from genome assembly GCF_000334495.1 of Tupaia belangeri chinensis. NCBI lineage: Eukaryota > Metazoa > Chordata > Mammalia > Scandentia > Tupaiidae > Tupaia > Tupaia belangeri. Next base: position 1,029,032 of record NW_006159557.1, on the reverse strand, counting down.
TGTGCATGGGATTAGATAGTTGGTGATGACATTATGATTTTATGAGGTATAAGCCATGAGTGGGAAGAAAATTACATTGCTCATCTTAGGCTAATTTCCTTCATCCTTTAGCTTTTTCCTTCTCCTTTGAGATGAGCTTAGAGAAATCAGCCCCCGTGGGGATAATGTAGGTGATGATATGTTACAAGTTCAGAGAAGTAGTAATAGATTCAAGAGTGGGTGTGCCTCTTCTTGGAGTCAGTCTCATGCTTGACTTCATTCTAAATATAGTGAAGTCTGAATTGTAAATATTATGAAAAAATGTTTTTCCTTGAGGCAAACCCAACTTATAAGAAAAATACTGTAATTCATAAATAAACATTTTATATTTTAATATATGTATGTGTATACATTGATATTGATATTCTTAAAAATAAATACTGAAAGCTAAAACTATTATATGCACTCAGTGGTACATACCCAAACTGATTATTTATCAAAATAATAATAATAATCAACATTTGTCATATTACTGATAGCCAATGTTTATGAACTCCTTGATAGCTGTTTCTAAGCATGGGAGGGTAGACCCTGGGCTTGTGGGGAGCTCACCTCTAGGCCCCTGGAAGGCACTTGCTTCCACACGTGGCTATTTGAGTGGGTGCTCTACCCTTTCAGGATGAAGAATTGCTACCATGCCACCTGTTACCAGTGGAAGGAAGGAGAAGGGGAATGTGTCCTAAGTAGGTGGGTCAAAGCCCTCCATGTTTCCTTGAACCTGCTAAATGGCTCTCTCACTCTTTCTCTTGATTTCTACAAAAAGAGTTTCAAGGAAAGCTTAGGTGAGCAAGGCCCTACCTATGCAAAGCCCTAAATAGGACAGGTGTATACTACTCTAATCATTGGGCTTACATTTATTTCATGACAAAATCTGGCATGAGCAGATAATATTGACATATGAGTTATTTGTGTGGCATGATTTTTGAAGCTGTGCGTTTTAAAGTTGTTAACGTTAATCACTTTTTGGATTTTCTTCAGTTTGTGTTCAAGACCAGGACATGCAAAGAGAGAACTATACATGAGGAACTGGCTAAAAATGTGACTGGTCTTTTGAAATCAAATGATCCAACAACAGTGAAGCATGTCCTGAAGGTAAAGAATTTTTAAATGTCATTTAATTAGTACTGGGATGGATCACCCTTACCCCTGGAAGGTGATAGGATTCATTGATTTTCCTAGATCATTCCTCTTATAGCTTCTGTTAAAAGCATCATATTGAAAATGCAACATACAAACATATTAAACAAGGGACATCTGTGACAAGAAAACACAGAAAAAGAAAGAATGAATACAAATTAAGCACTCTGGCCTAAGGGCAGAATGAATGACTATCAAGGATGACCAAAAACATTCAAAACTGCTAAGTGCAGACAGATAACATTTGTTGGGTTGTAGCCACAGTTAGAAGGAAAAACATCGAGGAAAGGATGAATGATGCTGTATGAATGAATGAACTGACAGCAGAGGGAAAACTGAGCAGTAGCCACTTGCCTCCCAAAAGTTGAAACACATGCATTTGCAGGAACCTAAAGAAGAGATAGTGAGTTTATCAAAAATAACTCTAGGCCCAACTACGAAGGTGCAGGCAGTAGGCACCACTGCGTAATACTGGAGCCGCATGGGAAAGCCCAGGACTCAGATCCTGGGTCGACCTGAACATACCAGGCTTATGATACTACTCAGCCATAAAAAAGCAATGAGACATGGGACCAGCAGTTGGTGTATTGGCTATGTCGCTGGACTCCCATGTAGTTGACCATGGTTTGAGTCCTGGACCTGGTGGCTTACACTCATGCCAGGCGCATATGCGTGCATGTCCAAGATCCCGAGAGGAGAATGGAGAAGGGATTGCAGCGTGGCCATTCTCCCAGGGCCATGGGAGGACGGGGGGAAGGATTCTTGCTTTTTGTCTCTCTATCTCTCTCTCTGTCTTTCTGGTGAGCACATGTGCCCTATAGCAAAACCATCTCCCCAAAAAACAAACAAACAAAAAGACGAGAGACCCTGGCATCTGATAGAAAGTGGTCAAATATGGAGGATCTATTGCTGAGTGAAACAAGCCAATATATGAAAGAAAGATATTGTATGTACCCACTTAATATATACCAACTATCCACACTTTATGGTAGAGATCAAAAAATTGGAGGGCACTGGGCACGTGTGCGTGCGTGCCCAAGATCCCGAGAGGAGAATGGAGGAGAAGGGATTGCGGCGTGACCATCCCCCCTGGGGGGTGATTTCTCGCTTTCTGTCTCTCTGTCTCTCTCTGTCTGTCTGGAGAGTGCACACATCCTATAGCAAAAACCTCTCAAAAAAAATTGGAGGGCATAAAAGCAGTGAACATGGTTATTGATGCTGAAGACAGTGTGGAACAGGGAAGGAGGAGAAGGGAAGAGTATAGAGAACGATAGCAAGAGAACAAATAGAGAGGCATGACATTAGTGGGACACAGAAAGGGTTTATTACCTTCTGATGGTAGCATGTATAGTATTCTCGACTGGGCTTGTCTGAGAAGTATTTCATGTTGGGTAAATTCTTTATACAAGCCGAACGATATATAGTGATTGAATGTTTAAAAAATAATGAGAATAAATAATAATAATCTGAAAAAAAATGATGAAAAGCTATTTGATGATGGTGATGTGGATAGTAATGTCTTTGTCTTGACTGATAGGCATGGTAACGGTGCTAGAAAAAGAAATATAATACACCGTAAAGATATATGTGATTCATTGTAATATGAAAAGATTATGATAATAAATAAAATTAAATTTAAAAATAAGAAAGAATTAACATGGGGAAAAATACATTTAAAAAAAGGTGTACACTTGGGCATGCCCACAACTCTAGCTGGCTGAAATACTGGTGGGGAGGGATTTGGAAAGGTTCTGTCCCGAGTTTTTCTCTCTCTGTTGAAATAAGGAAAGGAAAAGAAAGGGAAGGGATGATGAGGAGGAGATGGAAGGGAGAAAAGAAAGAGAAATAAAGAAACTTACAGGAAAAAAAAAATCACTATAGGCCCAGCTGTGGTAACATGTGCTGGTTGAAGCTAGAGAGCAGGTTAAGGCCACATGGGAGACCCAGGTTCAATTCCCAGCCCACTCTAAAGGCCGGGCTTGGTGGTATACACCTGTAGTCCCAGCTACTCAGGAAGCTGCAGCAGGAGGATCATGACATAGTAAGACCTTGTCTGGAGGAGGAAAAGAAAAGTGAACGAAATTATTATAGAGTGGTGAATTTAATACCAAGATAAATGAAATTATATATTGTGATTTGACAGATGACTAATTGATTAGTAAATATCTTGAGAGGGTAACTGGGGTCTGTAAGTATCAACCTGGGTTCACTAAAACCAAATTACCCTAGACCGAGTGATTTGTTTGTTTTAATAGGCCTTCTGAGTGTGTTCAGTCCTTTTATTCAACAAATACGTTCTGAGTCCCTCCCGTGTGCCAGGCACAGTCGTGGGCACCTAGACTAGGATTAGGACTGGGAGGCATCAGAGAACAAAGTAAAGATTCCTGCCTTTGGGGAGCTTACATAACTGGAAGATATAAACTGTCATCTCCAAATATAATTAAAAATAAATTACATGTTAGAGGGTGAGGACGAGTACTGGAAAAGAAAATGTATAGCAGATGTAAGGAACTGGGAGTGCTGAGGGTGAGGGGTGAGGTGCGAAATTTGAATAGGGCGGTCAGGATGGATCTTACTGAGAAGGTAATACTTGAGCAACAAGTATTAACTGGGTGAAAGAGCTGGCCTCGAGAGTGTCCAGAGTGCTAAAGGGGAAGATCTGTGTTTCGTAGAAGGCAGCAGCAAGGCTGATGTGTCTGAAGGAGGCAGGGAGCCACTGTGACTGCAACCCAAGGGAGCAGAGAGAGGTCAGATGGGAGGAGTGGCAGGGATCCTAAGGCCTTTCAGACTATGGCAAGGTCTCTGGTTTCCACAGAGAAAATTGGGAGTCATTATAGGGTTTTCACAAGGAGTAGCTTGGGAACCAGCAGTTAGCGAAATGGCTATGTCACTGGACTCCCATGTAGTCGACCACAGTTCACGTCCCGGACCCAGTGGCTTAAAACTCACGCCAGACGCGTGTGTGTGCGTGCCCAAGATCCCGAGAGGAGAATGGAGGAGAAGGGATTGTGGCATGACCATCCCCCCTGGGGGGTGATTTCTCACTTTCTGTCTCTCTGTCTCTCTCTGTCTGTCTGGCGAGTGCACACTCCCTATAGTGAAAAAACTTCTAAAAAAAAAAAAAAAAAAAGGAGTAGCTTGAGCTGACTTGGTTTTAAAAGATCACTCTGATGCCCATGTTGAGAAAAGGCTTCTGTGGGTGAGGATGGAGGCAGATGATGCTTAAGACGGTTGTTGAAGAAGCAGGCTCCTCCAGGGAGCGTCGGCAATCAGTGCAGAGGGGCGGGAATGCCGGGAGGAGATCGCATCTTTTGGAGATCTTGCTGATGACGTACCAGACTGTGTGTCCCAGAGGGTTTCGGAGGGTGGGTTCAGAAGGTGGAAAGCAGTGGCCTATGCAGATACAAAGGGAATGCATGGAGCTGGCAAAGAGAGGGCAGAAGAGCTGGAGCTTCCGTCATCAGCCAGAGACAAAGGCTCAATCTTAGTCTGGAGGGACTCAGGGAAAGCAGTGGAGGCAGACCAGACTGCTGGAGGGTGGAGAGTGGCAGAAGTTGAATTAAGAGACAAATGTTGGAACATTTGGCCTGATGGTTAAAAATATCACTTTGAACAAGATGGGGAGAAGAGGATTATTGTAGCATGTCTTGTATTAATTAGATACTCCTGCATCTGGCAGCTTTAAACTCACACACATGTGCCTGAAATCCCAAAAGGAGAGTGGAGAAAGAACTGCAGTCCAGCCATGCCCCTGGTGGGGGTGGGGGAGGCTATTTCTCACATTCTGTCTCTCCAGCAAGCACATGCACCCTATAGCAAAAATCTCTCTCAAAAAAAAGTTAAAAATGCCTAACTACTGTGCAGCAGATAAGGAAATGGTGATTATATATGTAATGTGATGACAATGAATGAACCTCAGAACAGTGTTTGAGTGAAAACATCAATCTCAGGAGAATACACAGAAGATTGGCTCACTTCATATGACCTTTAGTGGCAGACAAAACTAAATAATCCTTTATATGTCAGTATTGATCCAAATTATGAGGTAAAACAAGGGAAGGATCAGCAAAAAAAGATTTGCCAAAAATGCAAAACTGTTTTCTGTCGTAGAGGTGGTATGTAGATTGGGAGATGTTTTCTTGAAACTGGACATACTCACATGTGACTTTTTATATGTGGGCTAAGTCTCACCCTTAGGCCCAAGGAAGAAGAACACCCACCTTGGGATGTGTTCAGGTCCTCTCTCTCTGCTCCCATCCTCAGAGGTCGAGGTCTGAGAGCAGCCAAGGGACTAAGCACATGGGGAGTCCCGCCTCCCCTCTCAGCTTGTAAGGAGCTGCAGGAGCCCCTGTTTCAAGGACCTATTGGCTTGTTCCAAGGACTGCTTAGATCCCTTTCCTGAGTCCTTCCTCCAGAGGGCAGATCTCATGCCTGAGTACAGCTCTAGACCAAATGAAGGAGCCACTAGGGGCATCAGAGAGGGCTGCTTTGTAGACAGTGCATGAATGTGCAGGACAGAGCCTAGAGAAGAGAAGGGCAGGCCAGGGTCCTGCTCTCCCCAGGACCCCCATTCTGGCACAGTCTTCCAAGATGTTATGAAGTTATATTCATCAAGGTAGGAAGTTCACGTCTACATATTTATACATATAACTCTATTTTTACTGTCACTTCTAGTGCTAGAAAATTTAGGCCAGTGTGATATATCTTAATATGAAAGTTTTATTTAGTTTTGCTTATTATTTGAAACAAATCCATTAATAAATATTTCATAAAGCCATTGCTTAGTCATTGCTGTCGAGTAAACTTGCTTTAAACATTTATTTTAACTGTAAGAGGGCACATGCACTCATCAAAGACAGACAGTGAAGGAGAAAATGTCCCCTGATGGAGCATGGTCACACAGTCCCTTCTCCTCCAGTTTCCCATCCACTGGGGCCAGATTTGAACTGCAGTCAGTCATATGGGATTTGACTCCCTTAACCAGTTGGCCATCAGGGCCAGCCCTACTTCAAACATTTTTTGAGATGATTGAGAGATTGAAATAATGTGACATTTACTTTTGCCACTAGAACTTTGATAAAGACCATTCCAACATTATGAGACATATATTATTGCCCTGACCTCTGTCGTTTTGAAGAACACATTTTCAGACAAGCATTTTCCAATACTGCATTATAGAAAGACCAGAATTATCACGAGTTTACCATCGATCATATATCTCTTCTTCTCTTGTCTTTCTCCTGACAGCATTCCTGGTTTTTCTTTGCAATTATCCTAAAATCAATGGCACAGCACTTGACTGATACGAACAGAATTCAGGTAAGATCAGAGGGAGTATAGTAATGTAATATTATTCAACAATTATGCTAATGAATATGTTCTCATTAGTTCCATTTTTATTTGCTTTGTAAACCTTAGCGATTTATGTTAATTGCTTTTTCAGTAGGAGAAATGATTGAGTATCTGAGTACAAGCCCTGCAGAGCAGATGCCGGGACAAAATTAGAAGTGCAAAAGATTTCTTAGGGGAAAATAGCTATAAAAGATAAAAGGGGCAGGGAAAAGGAATGGGAAAGTCTAATCACTGTGAAAGAAACTGGCAAAAGGAGGAAGACTGGCGGAAAACAGTCTCACACTGAGAAAGTTTCAGGGAGGCCGACGGGCAGACCAAGGGCAAAGAATGCTCATTAGGGGAGTCCTGCACTGGGCAGATGGTCTGGCTTTGATTATTTAAAATGTCATGGTTCCTGTCATGGAAGTAATTGTTTACCTTATTGCTTAAGATATACAAAGCAGAATGAAAAATGAAAAAATAGCATGGGTGATTAAATTGGTTAGGTTTCTTTGTTATTCATCTATGTGACTTCAACAATAAATATGTACTAAGGGGACCACAAGATCTGAAAAGCTATTTAATGGTATCATAGTAAATTGGCTTAAAAAAAAAAAAAAAGCCAGTCTAAGCAAACTCCAGTGTCCCACTCTTAATTCTCTTCAGTATTCTTATAGCACAGGAGACTGGGTGCTTTTCAGAATCTACGGTTCAATCTAACTCTAAATTCTGTATCTCTAACTATGATGAAAATGTCTCTGGTCTGATTTTTAAAGCTGACTTGTAAAGATGAATTAGTCTTACCTATCTTGTGCAAAAGGACTGAATACATTCAAACTAGAGACTGATATGGGACAATTCTGGTGCTTCAGACTGTCCCCTCCCATGCAGGAGTCCAAACAGGAGGAATGGTTTCCTGGACTTGAAAGAGGTCTTTGGAGATCACAGAGGTTTAATCAATGCAAATAATGTCCTCTCAGAGCCAAACCCATCTGCATCTTGTAATACAAGTATCTTGAGAGGTCCCACTGATGTCTCTTAACTGGCATATACTGAGACTTCAGAGTTAAGACTTGCTGGAGAAACCAGCAGTTGGCGTAATGGCTATGTCACTGGACTCCCACATAGTCAACTGTGGTTCAAGTCCTGGACCTGGTGGCTTAAGCTCACGCTGGGCACATGTGTGTGTGTGTCCAAGATCCCAAGAAGAGAATGGAGGAGAAGGGATTGCACCGTGGTCATCCCCCCTGGGGATGTCTCTCTCTCTCTCTCTCTCTCTCTCTCTGTATTTCTCGCGAGTTTCTGGCGAGTGCACGTGCCCTATAGCCAAAACCTCTCAAAAAAAAAAAAAAAGACTTGCTGGAACTCAGTACATATTAGAAGACATTTCAAACCAATGTTCATACTCGTTATGATATTCTGTCATTGATTTCTTATAGTGATTTATTGGACAGCAATCCTACTTTTAAAAAATATATAAATAACTCATTGATTTAATGGTAAACAACTATAGGTCCAAAAAAAATTAGGGTAATATTTTAAAACAGTAGAAGCAATTATTCCCTGAAAGAGAAGGAAGGAGAATTACGATGTGAGAGGTCATAGAAAGGGTTCCCATTTTACTTCGTGTATTTCTATGGTGCTGAATAGTTTGCAATTAGTATATGATATAATTTACTTTTTAATGACAAGGTAAAAAAGTTATTGGCCAAAATAGAAGGAAACATTAAATGAAATGATGGCAATCATGGCCTTGAAATTAACCTAGCTTCTATTTTATTATTGCTTTCAAGTTTTTAAAAGGACTCTTTTTATTCGATGATCTATAAAATGAAGTAAGTCTTTTCCTTATTTTTTCTTGGCTTAGTGGTTCATATTATAAAGTAACGATTTGTTCTTTCCTTAGCTCCCCCGGGCTCAAAGGTTTCCTGAATCTTACCAAAATGAACTGGACAATCTTGTCATGGTCCTGTCTGATCATGTGATTTGGAAATACAAAGATGCACTTGAAGAGACGAGAAGGGCCAATCATAGCGTTGCCAGATTTCTTAAGGTAAGGTTATATGAGGTCACAATCTATCGAGACCCCATGACAACAGATGCAAGATATGTTAATTGACTCAAATCCGACTTTATGATGAAGTAGGAGCCAGGTGGTGGCATAGAAGTAGCTATACCCACAGGGGTTTCCATCCCAGGCCCTCCCTGAGCCAGCCCGACATTCCTGGATATGCCTGAGGTCAAGGCTGGTGAAACTGGGGATGACTCACAGCATGAAGACCCTGCTGTGGGGGACTTGTCTCTCTGTCTCTCTGCCCGCCTCTCTCAAAGAAGAAAGAAACTAACTTCAAAAGTACTTTTTTAAAAATGAGTCAAAATTAGCACAGTGGAATGAAGATTTTTATGTACACATCTTTCGTACTTCATATTTCTTTTTCAGTTCAAAGTCTCATTGAAGAAAGACCAAGGCTAGATAAACTATTTATTTGAGGGTTGTCAAGTCATAGTACTTCTAAATATTTTGAAATAGAAAAATGATTTTTTTAAGGCTGAAGCCATACTGTAATACGGCAATAGTACCCTCTCAGGCATTTCTATCCAGAAAGGGACATTATGGATTGGTCACAGTGCTAACAATGGTACAAAATAGCCACTTTGGGAAAACTTTTGGGAATTGTATTTCCCTTGGATCCCTGGATTCTTTTTTTATTTTTTATTTTTTTTTAAGGTTTTTGCCATAAGTTGCATGTGTTAGTTGGAGAGAGACAGAGTGGGGAAGTAAGAAATCACTCCCCAGGAGGATGGGATGCCATAGTCCCTTCTTCTCCATTCTCCTCTTGGGATTTTGGGCGCGCACACACACACACACACACACACCTGCCTGGTGTGATTGTCAAGGCACCAGCTCCAGGACTCTAACCATGATCAGATATATGGGAATCCAACACCTTAATCACCATGCTGCAACCTACTGGCCTCTTCCTTCAGACTTTAGTATGGGGAAAAAAAAAAAAGACTATGCCGTGATCACATGAAAGGAAAATTATTAGTTAAAATACTGAGCAGCGATTTACTAAGCTGGATAGAAATGGAAATGAGTTACATTTCTTTGGGGTACAGGCATTTATAATAAATTTGGAAAAAATGCAAAGTCAAAAGAAAAATGCTAACACAGAGAACTATAGTATATTGTTTAACAGATAATGCACTCTGTTTTAAAAATAATGGTTTTCTTATCTTTCTTCTTTTGTCCAACTATTGACTACTATAATCTCAATGAAGGCACTTCTTTCTTTATACTGGTGGGCGTGAGAGTTTGCTATCTATATAAAGTTAGGAGGCTGTGAGGTAGATGGAAAATTAACCTAAGTTGGTTTTGATGAGCTGCAATCCAACCTAATTTCTTTTTTAAGATGTTAAAAACTATCCCAAATTGTACATGCATTTGTCCTTATCTTGCTTTATTTTTTGTTCAAGATTTTGCCTGTTGTTTTTGCTTTTTCTTTGCTTCCAGAAAGAAAAGAATGGTCAGGGTTAAAGGACAATAGGGGAAAAAATTACTAATTTTTATATGTTTTTTAGACCTATGGGTAAAAAGTGTATCGTGATGCTGGTAGTTAGAAGTGCTGGACACAATAAGAAATTTGAAAAAATATTACTTATACTACAGGGTTTTTAAGTTTATTTCTTTCTTTCATGAGTAAGACAGAAAGAAAGACAGTACCCACACAGAGTCTCAGTGCCACCATCCACTCCCAGCCTCAGCCAGCCACAGATCAAAGGCTTGCTCATGCCCAACATATTCAAGGAGGTCTCTGGAAGCAAACCTGGAACCTTTTCATGGGTCATCCTCATAGCTCATTGCATTTACCACTGTGCCCCCATCTGGCCCCATACATATTCTGATTCGTACACAAAAATTTATTAAAAGGACTATCCAAAGGACCAGCAGATGGCATAATGGTTTCGTTACTAGACTCCCACATAGTCAACCACAGTTTGAGCCCTGGACCTGGTGGCTTAAAACTCATGCCAGGCATGTGTGTGTGCATGCCCAAAATCCTGAGAGGAAAATGGAGGAGAAGGAATTTTGGTGTGGCCATCCCCCTGGGGTGATTTCTCACCTTCTGTCTCTCTGTCTCTCTCTGTTTCTCTAGCAAGCGCACACTCCTTATCGCAAAAATCTCTCAAAAATAAATAAATAAATATGTGCAATATACTTACCTAAATTGCAAAAAATGGTGAATAAGCAAGTCTTTAAAGAGAGAAAAGGCCCTTATCTGCCTTTGTAGGCTTAAATACTCTGTACTTGTTTTTAAAAATGAATGTTATTCGTGGAGCTCTTTGACACAAAGCTTGCTGCAGCTGGCACATAAACTAACGTCCAGCATGAGGGCAAATGAAAACTACAAGGGCACAAATTGACAATATATGAACAAATATAGTTGATAAGTTGACCACGTGGACGTCAAATTGAAAGCAATACATATAGGGGAAGTTTAGAAGTATAAAGATTTCTTTTGTATATTCTACATTATAAAAGCCATTGTAAAAGCCACTTCTTTTTTATTTGTAGGGTTTTTTTGTGGTTTGTTTTTGGTTTTTTGGTTTGGTTTGGTTTTTGCTTGTTTTGTTACCAGCCTCCTGGTAAATTAAACAAAATTATTCATCAAAAAATGAATAATTCTGATTTTTATTTTCCTGCTCAGTTAACTATGCCTTTTTGCCCACTCACCTGCCTAATCACTGTTTTCTTTCAACCAGCTTATGAAAGCTGTTTGAAAATCATCAGAGACAATTTAGCAAAATATTTTTCAACATCTATGGTATTTCTAAACATCAAAAAAGGATGGATGGGGGACCAGCAGTTAGCATAATGGCTATGTCACTGGACTCCCACGTAGTCGACCGCGGTTCGCATCCCAGACCCGGTGGCTTGCAACTCACGCTGCGTGCGTGTGCGTGCGTGCCCAAGATCCCGAGAGGAGAATGGAGGAGAAGGGATTGCGGCGTGGCCATCCCCCCTAGGGGGTGATGGTGATTTCTCGCTTTCTGTCTCTCTGTCCCTCTCTGTCTGGCTCATGCACCCTATAGCGAAAACCTAAAAAAAAAAAAAAAAAAAAAAGGATGGATAACCAAACCTCTGAAGAGAGAAAAGGCTGAAATATTCCATGCTTTTGAAATAAGTTGATGTTTTCCGTACGGCTAGCTCATCTGTGCAAAAGTGGCTGTGGCCATGTATGCTAATGACAAACACAGGGGCAAAAGGAAGTGTCCAATGTGAAGATGGAGATGGTGAGACAAGTGGTTTTATAAAATATATCAGGAAAGCACAGATCATTCATATGCTTTGCTTTGTAATTTGTAGTTGTATAATTCATCACTTAACAAATTATAAAGTAAAATTCTCACCACTCTCATAACTGGTGAATAATTTTTTATCACAACAATGTATTTTTTATGGAATTTAGAATATTTGGCTTTTAATTTATTAAACCAAGCTGAGAAAATGTTAAGTAGCATAAAAGTTATACTCTAAACCAGAAGTCTGCAAACTTTTTTGTAAAGGGCCAAATGTTAAATAATTTCAGCTTTGAGAGACATAGAGTCTGTCATAACTACTCAACTCGACTATTGTAGCACAAAACAAAAATACAGTTTGCCATATGCAGTATGTATGTGATTAAGTGGGTATGTGTTCCAATAAAGCTTTATTTACAAAAACAGGCAATGGGCCATAATGTGAGTAAAATAGAGGGGACTGTAAAGGAATACAAAACCATTGTAATGGACCATCCCAAATTCACCGGGGGGAAAAAATCCATGCCATATAATGCAGCAGCTGTGAGATTTTCCCAAATAACGTTATGTATTCATACCAATGAAGATGGATAGAATGAAACACACATCTACCTAGCGATGTGCCCATATGCAGAGCACTCCAGTGCCTCCTTGAGACACTGCATCAGTACCGTGATCCCTGCTACCAGCATCGCACTCGTTCCGGCAGTCTTTACTCACTGCAGCTAGGGCTCCATGGACATCCACCTCTTGACAAGAGAGCAAGTGCTCCTCCAAACCTACTTACTGTTTAGGGCTGTTTACTACAGGAAGCAGGATTTCGTGACAGAGTGAGAAAGACAGTTTGCAGCTCCCTGATATAAATCTTAGGATCTTCTCCCTCCACTTTTTTTTTTTTTTCCTCTTTTTTGGAGAGGTTTTTGCTATAGGGCGCGTACGCTAACCAGAAAGAGAGGGACAGAGAGACAGAAAGTGAGAAATCACCCCACAGGGAGGATGGCCACGCTGCAATCCCTTCTCCTCCGTTCTCCTCTCGGGATCTTGGGCACGCACGCACACGCACCTGGCGTGAGTTTTAAGCCACCGGGTCCGGGACGTGAACCTCAGTCGACTACATGGGAGTCCAGCGACATAGCCATTACGCTAACTGCTGGTCCCATCCCTCCACTCTTCAAATTCAAGCATCTTTGACTGAAAAGGAGAAGAGTTACCCTGTTGAAAGGGCCACTGAGTTTTGTTTTGTTTTGTCTTAGTTTGCTCTAGAATGTGTGCACTCACTGGGGAAATATAGAGACAGAGAAAGGAAAAGTGAGAAACCACTCCCCGGGAAGATGGCCTTGCCACAATCCCTTTTCCTCTTGGAATTTTACTCACATGCACCTAGTGTGCTTTTCAAGCAGCCAGCTGCAAGCTCAAACCGCACAGTCAGCCATATGGGATCAGCCACCTTAAGTACCACTCCACCAGCTGGCCCAAGGGCCACGGAGATTTTAAAGGACTTCCTGCACCATCTCTACCCTGCCCCAATTCACACCCAGTGTTTTACAGCGGATGATCTCCATGACCACCTGTGCCATCAGATTACTAAAACACAGTAATAAATCGAAATACATAGTTTTAAAAATTGACAACTAAAATTTAACACTTTCTCAATAAAAAAGAAAGGGCTGTGATATTTCATTGCAGAGCTCCAAGTGATGTTTTCTAAACTTGATAAATACAGGTTTGTCTGTTCGGATTTGTATATTATGTCTTGTATTTTTAATTTGTTGTCATAGTGCATGAATGCTCAAACACATTTTAAAGATTTTTTTAACTTTTTTATTTGTATTTAATCGCTGTACATCTTTAGAACATACAAAATGTTTTCTTCCAATGGGAAAACAACACATGTTAGTCATTGTAGACATTACCATGTACATTATCAACAATAGTTAACTTTTCCTTTTTGGATCTGTTAAAGGTTTCTTATTCCTGACTCCCTCCCTCCTATTACATACTCCCTCCTACACTGTCTTTAAGTATCTACAGTTGCCCTCTTTGCTATTATACCTATCAATCTATCAGTTTCTGCCATAGAATGTAGACATGTGGTATATGTTAAGTGGGAATATACAATGCCTGTCTTTCATTGCCTGGCTTGCTTTACTCAGGATTAAATCTTACATATTTGCCCACTTTGTATCAAATGTCAGGGTCTCACTGTTCTTTATGACTGAGTAGTATTCCATCATGTATATTTGCCACATTTTTCAATCTGTTCATCTGTTTTCAGACATTTAGGTTGACTCCTTGTCTTAGGAATTGTGAATAATACTACAATCAATGTGGATGTGCAGGTGTTTTTATGACTGAGTGAGAACCCAGAAATAAACCCCAAAACATACAGCTATTTAATTTTTTACAAAGGACTTCAGATGGTCCAGTGGGGAAAGGAAAATCTCTTCAGCAAATAGTCTTAGAAAAACTGGATATTCACCTGCAGAAAAATGAAACTGGACCCCTCTCATCACTAACAAAAATCAATTCACAATGGACTAGATATGTAAACATAAAACCTCAAACTATAAAACTACTGGTAGAAAACACAGGGGAAACTTTTGGAGACACTGAAGTAGGCAAAGACTTCTTAAATAAGACCCCCAAAGTACAGGCAGTAATTGCCAAAATAGTTGAGTGAGACTACATCAAGCTAAAAAGATTCTGCAAAACAAAAGAGAAAATAATTAGAGTGAGGAGATCACCTTCAGAATGGGAGAATATATTTGCAAACTATACCTCAGATAAGAGACCAATACCCAGAACATAGAGAACTCAAGCAGTTTACCACAAAAAAATAAACAATCCAATGTAAAAATAAGCAAACATATGAACAGTCATAAAGCATATAAAAAAATTATCAACATCTCTTATTATAAGGTAAACGCAAATCAAAACCATAGTGAGATATCATTTAACCTCAGTCAGAATAGCTAAGATTAAAAAAAAAAAAAATACAGAATTGGAGTCAGCAGGTGATGTAGTGCTTAAGGCATTAGATGTCTTTGTTTTCAACTGTGGTTCAAGTCCCAGACCCAGTGGATTGAATCTCACTCCAGGTTCATGTGCATGCATGCCCAGATCAGATCCCAAGAGGAGAGTGGAGGAGAAGGGATTGTGGCACAGGCATCTTGTCCAGGGGGTGATTTCTCACTTTCTCTCTCGCTGTTTCTCCGTGTTTCCAGTGAGTGCACATGGCCTATAGCAAAAATTTCTCAAAAGAAAAACAATAGTTTCCTCAAAAACCTACAATCACAACTACCATACTTCACAATTCCATTGTGAAGACTTTTACAACACTTATTAAGGAACAGATTTTGATAGTGTTATTTTACTTTAATAGTGTTAACCATCTTTTTTAAAATAACTTGAAATTTAAAAAAATAATTTAAATTTTAAAAAAATCTTTAATTAGTCTCCAAGTAAAAATATTCAAGTTTGGGACCAACAGACTGCATAATGGTTATGTCACTGGACTCCCATGTGATCGACCATGGTTCAAGTCTCAGATCTGGGGACTTAAACTCATGCAGGGCGCGTGTGTGTACATGACCAAGAACGTGAGTGGAAATGGAGGAGACGGTATTGCAGGCATAGTCATCCCCCCTAGGGGGTGATTTCTCGCTTTCTGTCTCTTTGTCTCTCAGACCCAAGAAGACAAAACCCAAAAAAAAAAAAAAAAAAAAAAAAAAAAAAAAAAAAAAAAGACTCAAACCAGGTACTTGTACGTGCATTCCCAAAATCCCAAGAAGAGAATGGAGGAGTAGGGATTGAGGCATGGTCTTCCTCCCAGGGAGTGATTTCTCGCTTTCCATCTCTCTGTCTTTCCAGTGAGCATACACACCCTATAGCAAAAACCTCTCAAAAAAAAAAAAAAAAAGTTTGAATTTAATTTTTTTTCCCTTTTTTAGCGCTGCTTTACATTTATGGACCGAGGATTTGTGTTCAAGATGGTCAACAATTATATCAGCATGTTCTCCTCCGGTGATCTCAAGGTAAGACCATGGTACAGAAGTGATTGTTTTCTAAACTATGACATAATGAATAAATAGACCAGTGTCTATATCTGCTTCAACCATTAACCTGTACAATCTTTGTATCAGCAAATAATTTTTAGGGAACCAGCAGTTAGCGTAATGGCTATGTCGCTGGACTCCCACATAGTTGACCGCGGTTCGCGTCCCGGACCCGGTGACTTAAAACTCATGCCGGGCGCGTGTGCGTGCATGCCCAAGATCCCGAGAGGAGAATGGAAGAGAAGGGATTGCGGCGTGACCATCCCCTCTGGGGGGGTGATTTCTCGCTTTCTGTCTCTATGTCTCTCTCTGTCTGTCTGGCGAACGCACGCGCCCTATAGCAAAAACCTCTCCAAAAAAAAAAAAAAAGAAAATAATTTCTGTATTAAAGAGAGGCAACCTTTTAAATGGTTCACCTTCTACATTTCCCAATTCCTTCCTTAGTGGTGAGCAAAGGAGAGTGGAAGGAAAGTACTGATACTTAATTTCAATTTCCTGTGAGTGGTGAAGGGAGAACATTACTTAGCGTGCTTGATAGTGAAAATAAACAATTCAGGGACCAGCAGATTGCATAACAGTTATGTCACTGGGTTCCCACATGGCCGACTATGATTCAAGTTCCAAACCCAGTGGCTTGAAACTCATGCCAGCCATGTGAATGTGCATGCCCCAGATTCTGGGAGGAGAAGGGATTGTGGCATGGCCATTCCTCCCTGGAAGGTGATTTCTCACTTTCCCTCCCAGGGTCTCTGTCCGTCTCTCGCCATCAAGTGCACATGCCCTAAGGAAAAAAAAAAAAACCTTAAAAAAAAGGGGAGGGGGGAAGAAAATAGACAAGCTAAAACATACTAATTATTTCTACTGCTGTGGTTCCTCTTGACATGTATGTAACAGACCATGTCTGGACTCTATATATCACTAGCCTACTCTGAACAATGAAAAGCAGATCTTTTTGCAAGGACAAGGAAGAAAGTAGAAAATGAGTGGCATGAAGAGTTTCACTCCAATTTTTGATGATTTACACCATGGTCTTCCTCAGCTCCAGATGATAGAAAATTATTAAAGTGGCCTGCTTACGATCTGAACGTAGTTTGGAGGAGAGCAGTGTCTAGATGCTACAGCAGCATTTTTCTCATCTCATGACACAAACTAAAAGAAGCTACAACCATGACTCAGTAGGATTTTATGTCATTGATGCCCAGTTTAGGCTACAAATCGGTCGTTTCCTGAAGTTGTAATAAAACTCCAAAAATAGAAAAGACAACTATAGGTACCACTTTGAGAGGGTGAAAACCTCTTAACAGTGACCTAGGGTCACACAATTGTAACTACATTTTCTTTTTAGGGATAAGATTTAAGTGCCAAGTTTTTCCTTTTGTTTTTATCAGATTTCTTGGTGTGGAAATATTCAGTTTGCTTCTTTTTCAGACCTTGTGCCAGTACAAATTTGATTTTCTTCAAGAAGTATGTCAACATGAGCACTTTATTCCTTTGTGTCTCCCAATAAGGTCTGCAAATATTCCAGGTAATAATTCCTAAAATTTTTATCAGTTCCTATAAACTAAACATTTTATTTGTGTCTTGTCTTTTGTTTATTTTGTTGTGTTTTCCTCTTTCTTTAGTCATAGTTTTCTTTTTAGCCATCACAAGGGTATCAGACCCCGGTAATCAGATTAAACTGCAAATTTTAATCAAAATGTGGTGATAAATACTCTGTATTTATTCATTTTTGTCTGTCTCCATTTTTGTTAGAGAAGTTCAAAAAAATTATAAACCTAGTGATTGTAAATCATCACTTTAGCCTGAAGGCAAACTATCGTTCACCTTACTGACTCCAAAAGATAGCTTTCCTTTGATTTTGAGACATAAAATTACAAGGAGAAGAAGTTATACTTGGAGATACCTAGATAGTGAATAATTTAAATGAATAATGATATCAAATCATTTTAAACTATCGATTAATTAATTTATATTAATGTATGCAATTATATGAAAATGAAGTTCCTCAAAGTGAATTGTATTATTCATAGAAAACTAAAAGCAGAGGGGGAGGAAGACATTGAATATGCAGGTAGGAAAAGGGTGTCTTCACCTTTTGTTTAGTTTACTTACCCTAGAACAAATGGTCTACAGAAAATATTTTTAATGTCCAAAAGTGTTAAACTTTTGGACATTAAAAAAATTACATATTTTTATGATATATGAGTATATATGTTTTTATGTATCTGAAAGATCATAGCAGAGAATGTGCATTACTCATGTAGACATCAGAAACTAATCAAACATCAAGATGCAAAAGAAATACAAAAATGATTTTAGAACTTGAAATACTTTATGTCTAAGCAATGAGTAAACTATCGCAGCAGTGCAGTTCTAGTATTCGTGAAAGCCAAAACTAAGATGGTAAAGGGCCCCCTTACGCCTGTCATAGCTTGTGCTGATACTTTAAGGGAAAGTTATTTTATCAATCTACAAAATTTTTGCCATTTTAATTTTAAATATAGCCTACATACATTATTCCATTCTTTTTTTTAACTTATGAAGCACATTTCATAGAAAAAAAAACATAAAGTGATATATTGGATAATAACATTCTAGCCTCTTGTCTTGTTTCTTTTTTAATTTGTTTTCGTTTTATTAATGAGTGTCAGATTGGTGACTATTAGTCAATAGCTCAGAAAAAGTCCAGATAGTCTTTTTGCAGATCTGATACAATGAACAGTGAACATAAAAACATGTTTAATAGCCAGCAGATTTATGATAGAAAAATAGATGCCCAAGGAGAAGGCTAGGCAGCCATTCTGTTCATGACATTCTTTCTTGGGAGACAAATAAACAACCAAAGGTACTCTTCAAAAAATGGCCATATTGAAGAGACTCGCATTTTAAACGAATATATTTTAATTCACCAATATGAATTTTGCATAGCTAATGAATATATATGTGTATCAGAACAGGTATATAAGTGAACTTTTTGTTTACGTTAAATCTCAGATCCTTTGACACCTTCGGAATCAACTCAAGAGTTACATGCATCAGGTAAACAAATTTTGGTTACTTATCTAAGCAGCAATAAACACATCCTAATCTAATACTATTAATAGGCATAGATACTGCTTTCCAGCCTCCTTCAGGTGCTAATACATAACCATGTATTTAATATCATAGTGTCAAAATATCCAAAAAGTTAACTGAACATCTCTCCTTGAAGAAGTGACTAACTTAAATTCTTCGGTTTCCTAACTTCAACTTTTTTATATTTTATTCTCCAGAAGTTGAAATTTTTTTAATTTCCCAAAGAATCTGCAATTTCCTTAGTGTGTATCAGAAATAAAATTTCCAGATATATGTAATATGCTTGTTCAATGTAACTATCTTTATATGATATTTCTTTTGATATACGTAACAGCCTGGTTTAAACTATTTTTGTAAGACTGAAGTTTAGGGGACTAGCAGTTGGCATAATGGCTATGTCACTGGACTCCCATGTAGTCAACCATGGTTCGAGTCCCAGATCCGGTGGCTGAAACTCATGCCGGGCATGTGAATGCATGCCCAAGATCCTGAGAGGAGAATGAGGAGAAGGGATTGCAGCATGGCCATACCCCCTGGGGGGGTGGTATTTCTCACTTTCTGTCTCTCTGTCTCTATCTTTCTGGCCAAGTGCACTTGCCCTATAGCCAAGGTCTCTCTCAAAAAAAAAAAAAAGCGGGGGGTGGGGGGAGACAAGCAGTTAGCGTAATGGCTACGTCGCTAGACTTCCACATAGTCGACCGCGGTTTGCATCCCAAACCCTGTGGCTTAAAACGTGTGCTTGTGTGCCCAAGATCCCGAGAGGAGAATGGAGGAGAAGGGATTGCGGTGTGGCCATCCCCCCTGGGGGGTTACTTCTCGCTTTCTGTCTCTCTGTCTGTCTGACGAGTGCACGCACCCAATAGCAAAAACCTCTCCAAAAAAAAAGGATTGAGGTTTAGTATAAGTTTATTTTTACCTGAAATTGGTTAATAACTTGAGATAGTCTGGACAAGTTGTTTTTCTAGTCATGGGTGAGAATTAAAACATCTTGTTCTATTCCCGCCCTTCAATGTTACTCAGTAAATTTATTCACTCTGAAACCCTTTGATCCTAGTCAATTCAACTTCCACATTCAGTGGCATCTTCATGGACTAAAAAAATACACAGGCTTAATTTGCCATTATCAGTTTGCTATGAACCGGAATATTTCAGTTCATTAGGTAAATTTTAACAACTTTACAGATTGTCTTGATGAGTAAATGGAATAAATGCATATAAAGTGCTTAGCTTATTGCTGGCACCATGTATGTACACATAAAATCTAGCATTACTGGTTTTTCCCCCAGAATAGTTTGGTAATAATGATAAATAAAATTGTTTACATTTAAGGTGTACAACATGACATTTTGATACACATGTACATGGTGATCACCACTGTCACCCTAACATATCATCACCTCATATAGTTACTATTTTTTGTGTCTGTGTATTGAGAACAATTAAGATCTACTCTCTAGGACCAACAGGTAGCATGGTGATTAAGGTGCTAGACTCCCACATGGCCGACCATGGTTTGAGTCCTGGACCTGGTGGCTTGCTT
>NW_006159557.1:1001795-1008532 GCF_000334495.1 Tupaia belangeri chinensis | reverse complement strand
CTTTCTCTCGCAGGTGAGTGCATGAGCCCTTTAGCAAGATAAAATAATAATAATAAATAAAATTAAATTTAAAAAATATCTATTCTCTAAGGATATTTCAAGAAAACAGTAAATTATTATTGACTATAATTACTATGCATTATACGTGATTCCCATATTTTATTCATCTGATAATGAGAGTTTCTATCCTTGGACCAAAATTTTCTAATTTGTCCCATCCTCCAACTCTATTAATACTTTCTGATTCTATGAATTCAACTTTTTCATTTTTTAGGATTTTTTTTTCTTTTTTTTGCCATAGGGCACGTGCACTCACCAGAGACAGTAAGAGAAAAAGTGAGAATTCACCCTCCCGCAGGGGAGGTGGCCACACTGCAGTCTCTTCTCTCCTTTCTCCTCTTGGGATTTTGGGCATGCATGCACATGCACCCAGTGATTTTCAAGCTGCCAGGTCCGGGACACAAACCACAGTTGGCCATGTGAAAGTCCAGCACCTCATCCTCCACTCTACCTGCTGACCCCGAGTTCAACCTTTTTAGATTCCACTTAACTAAGATTATGCTGTATTTGTTTTTCTGTATATGGCTTATTTCACTTAGCGTAATATCCACTAGAGAACTATTACAAAGAGCAAGATTTTCCTTTTGATTGAGGTCAAGTAAATCTCCATTGTATATGTATATCATATTTTCTTCTTTCATCTACTTAAGTTGCTTTCACATACTCGCTATTGTGAATAATGTTACAATTTCTTTGAGAGTGCAGATATCTCTTCAAAATATTGATTTCAAATCCTTTAGATATATATCCAGGAACTGGATTGCTGGATCATATGGTAGTTCTATTTTTATTTTTTTGAGGACTTTCAATACTGTTTTTCATGACTGTATCGATTTACATTCCCATCAAGACTGTCTAAGAGTTCCCTTTTCTCCACATCTTCATCAACACTTGTTATCATTTGACCTTCAGATAATAACCATCCTAACAGAGTGAGATGATAGCTCATTATACTTTTGATTTTTATTTCCTTGATTATTGGTGTCATCGAGCATTTTTTATATACCCGTTGGTCATGTGGGGGTGAGAAAAATGTGTATTTCATGGTTGTTGAGTGAAATGTTCTGTAGATGTCTGTGAAGTTCATTTGGCTTATGTTATTGTTTAGATCATATCTCTGTTTATTTTTTGTCTAGATGATCTATCGAGAAGAGACAGTGGATTGTTGAGATCCCCACTGATTGGTGTGTTGTAGTCAATCTTTTTACCTACATCTAGCAGACTTTCTTTTCCATATTTGGGTCTTCCAGTATTGGGTGCATAGTTATTTATAAGTGTTATGTTCTCTTGGATTTGCCCTTTCAATGCTATTTAGGGTCCTTCTTTGTCTCTTATGGTTTTTTTCTTGAAATCAATTTCGTCTAATACTGGTATCATGACTCTGCTCTTCTTTTTTTTTTTTTTTCAGCGGGGGAGAGGGGGTTGTTTGCTTAGACTATCTTTTACTACTGGCCCTTCATTTTCAGTCATGTATTTCTTTATTAGAGTAGTGTGTTTCTTGTAGGTAGAAGTCAGAGTGTGCCTATTTTTCTTTATCCATTCAGTCTGTTTCTTTTGATTGGAGAATTTAATTCACTAACATTCAATGTCATTATTGATATTTGTGGAGTTATTCTTGTCATTTAGTTAGCCTTTTTGTGTGGATAGGGGTATTTTATGTTCTCTTATCTATTTTTATCTCTCTTTAGTTTTCCTGATATAATACTCCTTCATTAATTCTTAAAGAGCTGTCCTAGCTTTCATAAATTTATTTGGTTTTGTTTATCTGAGAATGTTTTTATTTATTCTTCACATTTGAAGGATAATCTGGCCAGGTATAATATTCTTGGTTGAAATTGTTTTTCTTTTAGAGTTTTGGATATGTCTTCCCATTTTTCCCTCCCTCCATCACTTTAATTGAGAGATATGATGTTAGCCTGATAGAATAGCCTTTGTATATAACTTGACACTTCCCTTTTGCTGCATTTGAAATCTTGTCTTGGTCTTTAATTTTTACCAATCTGACTGTGATGTGCCCTGGAGAGAATCTCCTTATGTTGATTTTTTTTGGTGTCCCTCATGCTTCCTGGATTTATATGCCTTTATGTTTCTCTAGATTTTAAATGTTTCCAGATGACATTTCATGAAAGAGGTTTCCCGTGCCTTTACCAGCTTTCTCACCTTCTGAAATTCCCATTATACAGATATAAGGGCATTTAATGGTGTCTAGCATTTTCCATATGTTACTCTCATTATTTTTTTTTGGTTATTTTTTCATTCTTTTTCACGATTTGGATTAAGTCAGAGGCCTTATCTTCCAGATCAGAGATTGTTTTCTTCTGCATAGTCCAATCTGCTATTGAAGCTATCAAAGAAGACTTTGATTTCTTATTTTATATTCTTTTTAAAAATATTTTACTCTTTTTTATTTATTTTAATTTGATGAGAGAGAGAGAGAGCAAGTCACCAGGTCCTGGACTCAAACTGTGGTTGGCCATGTGAGGTTCCAGTGCCCTTAACCACCATGCCACCTGCCAGCCTCTATTACATTATATTCTTTATCTCCAGAAGTTCTGTTTGATTTCTGGAATTCCTTCTTCATGTCATAAAACAATTTTCTAATTTTCTGGAGTTGATTGTTCATTTTCTTTTTGCATCTCATTGAGTTTTGTACAATGAATATTCTGAATTATAATTCTGTCATTTCTGTGATTTCTTGTGTTTCTCATTGATTGTGAGGAGTTGCTGTATTTTTTTGAGGGAGATACACTTTCTTTTTTAAATTTTATTATTATTATTCATACATTAAAACACTATACATCATTTAGATTGTAAAGCGATTTTATCCGGCATGATATACACCTCAATCCAGCCCAGTTGCGACCACCATACATATGCTCATCAATAGATAATAAGCCCTTATCTGTGTCCCACAAATGTCTTACCTCTCCATTCCCCCATCCCAAATTTCCTACGTTCTCCCCCTCCCACACTCTCCTTCCACTATGTCTCTAGTGTCCATTACAATTTTTTTAATACTTTTATGTTCTCCAGTCTTTCAGTCTCTACCATAGAGTGCAGACAGTTGGTATATGTTAAGTGGAGACATACAGTGTCTCTCTTTCATAGCCTGACTTGCTTCACTCAGCAACATATCTTCCATATTTGTACACTTTCTATCAAATTCCAGGGCTTTGTTTTTTTATGGCTGAATAGTATTCCATAGAGTATACATGCCACAATTTTTTTTTTGAGAGGTTTTTGCTATAGGGTGTGTATGCTCACCAGAAATACAGAGAGAGACAGGGAGACAGAAAGTGAGTAATCATCCCCCAGGGGGCATGGCCACGCAGCAATCCCTTATCCTCCATTCTCCTCTTGGGATCTTGGGCTTGCAAGCACATGCGCCCGGTGTAAGTTTAAGCTGCCAGGTCCAGGATTCATACTGTGGTTGACTACATGGGAATCCAGCGACATAGCCATTACGCTAACTGCTGGTCCCTATGTGCCACAATTTTCCAATCCATTCATCTGTTTGTGGACATTTGGGTTGGTTCCATGTCTTAGCAATCGTGAATAAGGCTGCAATGAATATACATGTGCAAGCGTTTTCCAACTGAGTGCTCTCCTGTCCTTTGGGTAGATACCCAGGAGTGGAATTGCTGGATCATATGGTAGTTCTATTTGAAGGTCTTTGAGGAACTTCCATATCGTTCTCCACAGTGGCTGGACCAATTTACATTCCCACCAACAGTGTAGGAGTGTTCCCCTTTCACCACATCCCCTCCAGCACTCATCATTATTTGTTTTTTTTTCATCTTTGCCATTCTGACTGTGGTTAGGTGGTATCTCATTGTTGTTTTGATCTGCATCTCCCTCACAATGAGGGATGTTGAGCATTTTTTCATATGCTTTTTGGCTGGTCATATGTCTTCCTTAGAGAGTTATTTATTCAGCTCATTTTCCCATCTTTTAATTGGATTAATCATTTTCTTCCAAGTAAGCTGCTTGAGTTCCCTGTGTATTCTAGTTATCAGTCCCTTATCTGAGGCACAGTTAACAAAAATACTCTCCCATTCCAAAGGTTGTCAATTCACACTAATTACAGTGTCCTTTGGAGATATGCTTTCTGATTTTCTCTTATTTCTTGAGGCTCTGCTTTGTTTTCTAGGCATCTGGTGAGGCACTCGCTTTTTCCTACTCATGTGGGCTAGTTTTCTGCTTGTTCACTCTGTGGTACTTTAGCTCCACACCAGCTTCTCTCTTGTTTCTAAAATTTTCTAATTCTGACGTGACTGGGCACTGACTTGAGAAAACAGACTGTAAGGTACTAGGTAACAAGACATTCAAGCCTGATGACCCTGCTTCTCCTTGGCTGTGGGACCTGTAGAGTGCCTGGTCAGTGAAGAACCAGTCAAACACCCTCAATCCCTTACTATCTCTGGGAGCTGTGCAGGTCCTCCCAAGAGTATGTGGGAGAGATTCTGTGAACCTGCTCCTTCCTCCTAGGTCTGGGACTTGCAAAGAGCCTTGCTGACAATGGAAGCAGCCAAACAGCCCCAATCTCTTTCTCCCCTGGAAATTTTAATGTTATTTCCTTCTTAATTCAGTTTCAAAATCTTATAGCCTCTTATGGTCTTTCCTCTCTCCCTATTCCTTCAGCCAGCTTGCCCTGGGAACTTTACTTCGGTTCACACTATCCCAGCTCAGACACTGGCTCTTCACTTGTCCTCTCTCTCCCTGTATTATTATGACCTCTTATATAATAATCCTCACCTAACACCTCCCTAAACTGTAATTCATTTACATTTTGCTACTACATTAAATGCCAGTAAAGCATAAATTGAATCAGGCCACTGACCTCAAAGTCATTAGTGTCTTAAAATTTTTCACAGAATTAAAGGCAAATAGCAGAGACCTAAGTGCCAAGTTTCTCCATCATCTATCCAATCTAGCTCTCAAACCTCAAA
This sequence comes from Tupaia belangeri chinensis, assembly GCF_000334495.1. Taxonomy (NCBI): domain Eukaryota; kingdom Metazoa; phylum Chordata; class Mammalia; order Scandentia; family Tupaiidae; genus Tupaia; species Tupaia belangeri. Next base: position 1,003,523 of record NW_006159557.1, on the reverse strand, counting down.
TTTTGCTACTGCTCTCCTGACCACTGAATTACTGACCCCACATTCCTGTGGTTTCAGAATTCCATTCCATTAAAAACTCTATTCTTCCTCCCAACCTCTTGTTTTCCATCCTCTATCTCTCTCTGCTCCCATAAATATCTGCAAACCTTAAGCATTCTCAAAGGTCCAACTCAACGTATTCCTTTTTTTTTTTTTCTTAAAGAGGTTTTTGCTATAGGGCGCGTGTGCTCACCAGACAGACAGAGACAGACATAGAGACAGAAAGCGAGAAATCACCCCCAGGGGGGATGGTCACGCCGCAATCCCTTCTCCTCCATTCTCCTCTTGGGATCTTGGGCACACACGCACACATGCCCAGCGTGAGTTTTAAGCCACCAGGTCCGGGATGCGAACCGCAGTCGACTACGTGGGAGTCCAGCGACATAGCCATTACGCTAACTGCTGGTTCCCCCCAACGTATTCCTTTTGATAATATTTCCTGATTTCCTCAGGGCAGAAAATATATATTTTCTCCTCTGAACTCCTATAATACTGTAAACATGCCATTTTTATGGAATTTAGCAGATGACATTTGTGTGCTAATTTGCATTTGAATATGTATACATGGAATATGCCCCTATTTTTCTGTATGTTTCCTGAGGATATAACGTATCATCACTGTAACAAGACTATATTACCGAATCCATCCTAGTTTTGGAAGAGGTTCATAACACTTGTTCCATACATCTATTTTGTTTATAAAGTGATAGTTTGACTTTTCAATAACATGATTTATTTTCTCTTCTTACAAAGATATGCCTGAATATTCAGTCACGAATGAATTTTGCAGAAAACACTTCTTAATTGGAATTCTGCTCCGAGAAGTAGGTTTTGCCCTGCAGGAAGACCAAGATATTAGGCACTTAGCTTTAGCTGTCCTGAAAAATCTTATGGCTAAGCACTCATTTGATGATCGATACAAGGAACCAGTAAGTGTTTTTCTTTTTCTCTTCCCTAAACACCATTTAATGGCTCACTGCATTAAACAAATATCAAACCTACTGGTCTATTGTTTCTTATGTGAATCATTTCTTTTGGCTGTCTTTTAACCTAGAAAAAGCAGGCCCAGATAGCAAGTTTGTACATGCCCCTATATGGCATGCTTCTGGACAACATGCCAAGAATTTACCTGAAGGACCTGTATCCTTTTACTGTCAATACATCTAATCAGGTAAGTTTGCACAATATTTCAAATTTCTAGTTTAATAAAAATGTTTTCTTTCTAGTATTTTTGCCATGGATAACAATTTGTCCCCATTTGTGAGCAAACTATAAATTAAACAACAATTTTTGCTAGATATCTTGAAAAGTTCACATTAATGTCATTTGTTCCAGATTAGTCACGAGAGCCTTTTACCTGGTCCATTTCTTCAGTGCTTTGTTTCCATTTTCCTCTGTTCTCTGCATCACCTTCCAATCCTTTCTAACTTTTTACAGATTCTTCTGTAACTTTTACAGATTCCTTGCATTTATGGTCCTATCCTCGGTGCATACCTTTCCCTCAACTGGTTCTCATGACCTTTTTGCCCATACAATGTCAGTATAACCAACTGCCCTACTTACAGTCACAGCCCCGGAGTGACCTTCTTGTAATCCTTCCTCCTCTTAGTCATGGTGTGATAGGGACTTCACAACAACCCACTTGAGACCTGATGCCTGTGTTCAAATCCCAGATAAACTAACATACTG
>NW_006159557.1:972852-1001764 GCF_000334495.1 Tupaia belangeri chinensis | reverse complement strand
CTGAACCTAGTAACTCTAGAAGATATTACCATCTAGAATCAGGGCTAAGGGCTATATCTTTATAATTTGGTGGGAAGGGTGGATTTTCTTGTTCAAATGCTAGCAGTATCGATTACTATCTGGGTGACCTTAGATAAATTATCCAGCCACTTTAAGCCTTCATTTCTTTATTAAATAAGGTAAAATACCTATATCACAAGATTTTTATGAGCGTTAAATTGTATAATAGAACACATGTGTCATAGAGTTGGCCTTGTCGTTTGATAGAAAATGGATGAATATGAAAGATTTATTGCTGAGTGAAGCAAGCCAGGCTATGAAAGAGAGATATTGTATGTCTCTCCTTGACACATATGGACTGTCCACATTCTATAGCAGAAACTGAAAGATTAGAGGATATAGGAGCATGGAAAATGGTTATGGATACTGGAGACAGTGTAGAAACAGGGTGGGAGAAGGGGAAGAGTGTGAGGGAAGAAATCAAGGAGAACAATAGAGAGGCAAGACATTTATGGGACACAGAAATGGATGATTATCTGTTGATGATAATGTGTACAATATCCTCAATTGGACTAGTATGAAGTGTATTCATACTGGGTAAATTCACTTTTTAAGCTAAGTGATGTATAGTGACTGAATGTATAAAATAAAATAATAAAGAAAAATTGTAGAGGAATTTTAGATCAGGGTCATAGATCTAGACACACACATTCATGATAACAAACTTGTAATTAATAATAAAAATAAATACTGATACTGTTTAAGTAAAAATAAATCAAGTGCTAGTAATGTTTATATATATATATATATATATATGATAACCCATGATCATAGTCATGTATGGTTAGGTCATTGGAAAAACCATGATGTATGTTTCTTTGCAAAAATGTGTCATGACTTTCTCGATTACCCAATATTATCTATAATGTAATCCATGAATATATCAATAACCATTCCAATAACTAGCCACTTACTCCATATCTAAGATTATCTACTACATTGTAAAAAAGCTTTTTAAAGTCACATAAGAAATCAAGTTGTGACTGATGATATGAGTTTGACTATATTCATTTTCATCGCTCACTTTGGCAGAAAACCTTTGCTGAAATATAAAATATATTAAGTATCATCTAACTAAAGGTGCAATTAAAAAGATATATGTGGGTTCACAATGTTGAAGTATTAATATCTTAATTCCCATTCATCTTTTCTACACGTTGAATATAGGGGTCCAGAGATGATCTAAGCACAAATGGAGGATTTCAAACCCAGACAACTATGAAACATGCAAATTCTGTGGATACATCATTTTCGAAGGATGTTTTAAATTCCATAGCAGGTACTTGAAACCTTCTGAGAGCACTGTGTTAACTCTCATCTGTGTTTACACTGTACATCATCGTGCTTTTTACCCAATCCGTAATTCATTATGCATAATTTATATGGCAAAATATATTTCATTTATGCAACCAAATCATCTTTTTTACATATTTCTTTTTAATGCCATCACGTGACTTCCTCTTCTACTTAGTGTTCACTTTTATTTGTCTGAAGGAGCAGTTTACTCTGATGTTATCCAATTGGGTCATTTTGGAAACAGGTTTAAGTTTTCATTGCATACATCCTTTTAAAATGTAATAGCTCTTCAACGTCAAAGGTTTTTTAAGAACTATTTTGAAAATGTCATTTTAAGTTCTCATAATTTGTCAAAAGTTGAAAGCTTCTTCTCCAAAAGTATCTTCAGGAAGGCTTACTAAGACATTTTAAACAAGAGCTATCTTTCTTTAAAGAGCATTTTTCAGAAATCAAGGAACAACCTTTACCTTATTTGCATTCATTTTTTTAATTGCCAGAGAGTATGTGCACTCACTAAGGAGAGAGAGGGGGAATCAGCAAGAAAGAGAGAGAAGGAAGCACCCCCTCACCATGAGGCACAGTCATGCAACATTCCTTTCACCATTTCTTCATCTTGTCAGTATTTGAGACACACACGCACACACACACACACACACACACACACACACACATGCCTCACGCGTTTTTCAAGTCTCCAGGGCTGAGATTCGAACTGTCATCTATGTGGGATCTGGCTCTCTAAACAACTAGACTATAAGGCTAGTCCATGTTTCCATTTACAGTAGTCCAAATTTTACCAAGTCATTAATGGTCACCAAAATAATACTTAAAGGGTTGCATATCTTTAATACCAATCCAGACTCTGTTAACCTTTCACAACAATGCTATCATCTCAATAATCAACATCTTTTTGGTTCATCATTTTAGCATTTTTGTACCCATACATCTCATTACCATATGTGTGCTGTGGCTTGTGTTTACAGCATTTTCATCAATAGCTATTTCTACAGTAAACCATGCTGATTCCAGAGCATCCTTAGCAAGTCTCGACTCCAATCCAAGTACCAATGAGAAGAGCAGTGAAAAGACTGACAACTGTGAAAAGGTACAGCTTTTCTCCCAACGTATTAATTATCACAATTGCAAGTCAGTCTTATGCTTAATTAGTCCCCATGGGTTCTTTAATTCCTAGATCCCAAGACCCTTGTCTTTGATTGGCTCAACTCTTCGATTTGACAAATTAGATCAAGCAGAAACCAGGAGTCTTCTTATGTGCTTTCTTCACATTATGAAAACAATTTCAGATGGTAAAGAGAACTTTGAAAAATCAGATTTCAAAAAAATAAAACTAAATTTTCAAAGAGTCTCATGTTGTATGGTGTTTCCTTTCAGAGACTTTGATTGCCTACTGGCAAAGAGCACCCAGTCCTGAGGTGTCCGACTTCTTCAGCATCTTGGAGTAAGTGTTAGAGTTGATGAGATAACACTTCTTTCTGGAATGTTCAAAATACTCCATTTTGCTATACTCCTTCCTCTCAAGGACCCATATATAAATTACCTGTCAATAATAATGCATAAAATAAGCAATGAAAATTTAATATTTTTCTTTCAATATACTTAGTTTGTACAAAGAAAAGGATATGAATAATTAGAATGTGACTTTTTTCCCTTTTCTAGTGTTTGTCTTCAAAATTTCAGATACTTAGGAAAACGCAATATAATAAGGTAATAATTTTAATTTCTAATAGGTGTAATCTAGTCCTTTAAAAAAGCATTATGATATATATTAATATACCAGGTTAGATTTATAAATCTGTGTTATAAATCTTAAAATGCAAGTAAGATTTTTAGGTTGACTTCACTTTAGACATAGAAGTTTGAAGATTATCCAATAGCCTTAGTAGACCTAGGAATGGTTAATGTTGTCTATGGGAAAAGCACAAAAACATACATTTTTAAAAGAAAACATTTCATGTACCTTCTGAACTAATTTAGCTATTATAGGTTTATATATACTATAATATAGAAGATAGCTGTCTAAGAAAGTACTTCCAGTAAACTAAAAAAGAAAAAGTCATCTGTAATAACTTTGTACTGTCTCATTTTCTCATGAGATAACAAAGTCCTTAGCACCTTCACTAAGCCCAATTTTCTATTTCTAAAAGAAAATGTGATTTTATTTTACACTAATTTAGAGCATGTGAAATATTTTATTGTCCAGTAATTTGTCCATTTCCATTCTTTATAGATTATATATAAATTACAAATGTTGAACTACAATTAAAATTCCAGTTTTCCTTGCAGAAAAATTGCTGCTGCATTTAAATTTGTCCAGTCCACTCAGAACAATGGAACTCTCAAAGGATCCAATCCTTCCTGCCAGACATCAGGTCTCTTGTCACAATGGTAATACCACATTTGCTCAGTATTTAAAATTATGCGCATGTGTGTGTGAGTGTACATTATATTATATATTAGGTCATCAGGAAAATTGTGTCACATTTTTCTGCAAAAATGCATCATGACTTTCTCAATGACCCCATTGATTATATGTATATATTGTGTATGTGTATATATGCATATATGGAAAGTGAGTACACATACATGGATGAATGGATGGGTTCATAGAGAGATAAAAGAGGGACTCTTCAAAAAGTTCATGGAACATATCTATTGTGAAAAACTATGCATAGATTTCCTTTGCACCAAAATAAACTCATATTTAAATTCCATTTTTTCACAAACATTTTGAAGTTCCCTCATTCATATGTGTGTGTATGTGTATATATATATATATATTCAGATATATAATCCAAACTACATATGGATTTCAAGTAACTTTATATTTATCTGAAGAAACTCCTTAGATCCACCATGTGCCCCACTATCTTATAAAGACCAAATAGGCAAGGATTGCATCTTATTTATGTGTTTTAGTGTACAAGGCCTTGGATAGAATGAACATTAATGAGTATTTCATTGGTTACTAATATCTTAGTAACAGAGCAAAATGAGGAAAATGTCTCTCTACTATTTATAATTATAATATTTTATCAATTTCTTAAAACCAAATTGTTTCTTAAAGGGTCAAAGGAAGTGAGGAAGCATGGATAGCCCTATAAGCTCACAAGATTTCCTAGTCAGTAGGCTGGCTTGACTATCATTGGAGTCACTCTTTATTAGCCTACTTGATGGGAAATATTTGCCCTGAAACACTACCTCAGAGTTCCTCTGAGTCGAATAAATAAGAATTCCTTGCTAAAACTTTTCCCAGTTTGATTTATTCTTCCCAGAGGCATCATAGTAATATATAATATGAATATTTTAGAAAGAGTTTTAGGAAAAAATATGAGAGTGATATATAGGCAATAAACGATAGAATAAATTTTGCCTCCATTCACAGAGACCTCTTGAAATTTCTCCCTTGAGTGAAAGTAAATGAAAATGATATAATGGGCATGTTTTGCAGATGGTAGTAGAATAGAGGAATTGCTACATAAAGTTAAGTAAAGAACTCCTTTCAACAGTCAATATAATAGCAACCCACTTGAGGTCACTGAAGTTCTGTAGAGCCTTGATGGGTTAGAATTCAGGCATCTCCTGAAACATCTGGACAGGTCCTGACCATTTCAACCCTTGCCTTCCAAAAACAAGGGGTTTTCCTTCATGAGATCCAGATGAGGTCGACTCAAAATCTGAAAATAAATCAGTCTTGAAGGTCCAAAATGTACAGCCCAGAACTCATTACTCCTCATAACTTCAGGAACCATCCAGATTTCCTTGGCTACTGAAAACCAAAAGTCGGATCTCTTGGGACCCAACCAGACCATTTTACTTAGCCAGAACTAAATAAGCCTGGAAGAGTGTGACAAAAGAGAAAACCATTGCCTCTTTTTCTCACTTGACTCTTCAGAGTATCTCTAATTGCCTGCTTTTCTCACACAAGGGTATTTGGGAGTCGTTTATATGACAGAAAATATTCCAAGAATTAACAGTTTATTTCCTTGAGGAAGTAATAAAGTCAGGAATAGGAAGTATGCCTATTCCACAACATCACTGGCTCATTTTCCCAGCTGGAAAGACCATGGGGCATTAAATGAGTCATTGTAGACCATTGTCATTACCCCGCCATTGTAGCAGCAGACAGCACAGAAGACCCTCAGCCACCCACGTTCCCCACAGGAGATCATGTGTCATCCTCCCTCTGGACATGATCCAAGTGGGATAATAAATCATAAGGAATCTCTGAACATTAGGTCATCAGGAAAGTCACAACGTATCTTTCTGTGTTTTTCTATGTAAAAATTCATCATGATTCTTCCAACAACCCAATATAAAGACAGGGGAAGACAAAAGGATATTAAACCAGATTTTTCACTTTACCTCTTTAAAAATAATTTGATGCATCCAAGCTATCCAATACAAGCTATTGTATTTTTGGTGTTCACTACTGTGCCTTCCTGATCATCCAGTAGCCAACTTAACATTCATGGAATGCCATGATTTCATTAAATAATAATGACTATACTTGAATAGCTGTTTTGAGTGTCTGTTATTCTATATATATAAAATCGTTCTAAACCCTATTTTGGCTTAAACAACATTTCTCAAAAAGTACTTAAGAGACTCCCCCCTTCATTATGTCACCTGCAGTTAATATTTTTAATAAAAGTCTCTGTTCAAATCATTTTTATATTTGATTAAATGTGGAATATTTGAATATTCGAATCAACATATGAATGTAACATCCTCAAGTAGCTTTAACCATTTTTCTTATTTGATTTTCAGGATGCACACCACTTCCAGTCATGAAGGACATAAGCAGCACAGATCGCAAACGTTACCTATAATTCGAGGCAAAAATGCCCTGTCTAACCCCAAACTCTTACAGATGTTAGACAATACCATGGCCAGTAAGTAAACCAGAAATAATAGGAACAGGATGGTTACGAGTTTTTCTCTAGGTGTGTGTGGGACATGAAACACATTGTAATTGCCTTTTAGAAATGTAAGGAAAGGAATGCTAGTAAGATTACCACTTTAAGGTTTGTATAGCTCTGGGAACGTTTCTTACAGGGAAGGACCACCAGGAAGTGGCTAACCAATGTAGTGTCCTTATGGGGAAGAAGGAGAAAGACAAAACTCTCAACATACTTCGCTTAGTGTAGCCTCCCTGAAAACATGTGACTTTTGACATTAAGGAGGTCGTTGGGTCTCTCTCAACCAGGCTATTACTACTGTCTCCCGTAAAGGATAAAGTAATCCGTGTGCTGGAAGCAGAAAGCATGGCATCTTGAATCCAGAAATACACAGACTGCAGCTTGTGAATGAGGAAAAATGGGGCCTAATTTTTCTTTCATAGCATGTGATTGTTAGTAAATATGGACACATGGATCTTATAGGTATTAATGAAGGTTTATGCCTTAACTTGTAAACATACTTTGTCCGTTTCCAAGGGAGTCTTTAGGGCAGATTGTCAACTAAGACTGTACAGTTGGGCTGTTAGCCCTGTGGCACAGACCTTGAAACAGCCTGATAATGGAAGAAACACAACCCTGTCAATGACTGGGCTCATGGAAAGAACTAAGAGATAATAGAAATGGTATAGCTGACATAAATACAAAGACTGTCTAGTGTGTTTAAAGCCAATAAGGAAATTAAATAAACAAAAACACTTTGAATAAGTTATTAATAAAATACCAGTAAACACTGGATCTATTGTAATAGAAGAAAATCCTTTATAAAGAATTGTCTTAGGCGTTTATGTGTGTTTTACTTTGTGTTTTGTAGGCAACTCCAATGAAATAGACATCGTGCACCATGTAGACACTGAAGCCAATATAGCCACAGAGGTTTGCCTCACAATCCTAGACCTGCTATCACTCTTCACTCAGATTCACCAGGTGAATATGATCATTAGCTTTCTGCAAAGTGATAAAATGGGAGCTAGAAAAGTCATATGAAGGCAGTTATAAATCAATTTAAGTGTGAGTGGAAAATTTGTTAAAAACTAGATAGAAAATCATGGAAAATGGTTGCAGATAGTGGTACCATGTGGGAAAAGGTTGGGAGCTGGGAGGGCGAGAGAAAGGCATCAATGAGAAAAATAGAGAAGCGGGATACCTGGAGGACTGTTGATGATAGTGTGTATGGCATCTTTAACTGGACTGATGTGCAGTGTGTTCATGCTAGGAAAATTCATTTTTAAAGCTGTATTGAATGTACAGTGATTAAATGTACAAAATAAATTTTTAAAAATAAAAAAATAGATTTAAAAAATGAGACTCAGGGCTAGCAGGTGGCATAGTGGTTAAGGCACTGGACTCCCACATGAACTGACCAAAGTTCGAGTCCTAGACCTGACAGTTTGCTTTCTCACTTTGCCTTTCTGCCTCTCTCTGGTCAAATTAAAAAATAATAATAAATAAAATAAATTAATTAATTAAATAAATCTTTTTTAAGAAATATTTTTTAAATGATATTCACATTTTATTACAAGTTGACTAATGCTTGCTTGATATGCACACATAATGTATTTTACCATTGTCATGTAAGAGGTATGCCTTCCTAATTTCTCCTGCTTCATTGTCAGGCAAGGTAGGCTGAATGAAATATGACTCTCCTCTTGCAACAGGAAAGGGAAAGACAGTGGTGCTCTGTATTACATTACAACTAGGGGCACAAAACTGATAATGCTGAGTACCTATTTGTGTGTACAGCCATTCGTATGTCATTGATGAAATGATATCCCCTACATATCTGTTAAATGGCTAAGTTGAGAAAACTGATCACACTAGGATGTTGAGAGACTAGAATCTCATTCTCTGATGGTGGAATGCCAAACCATTAAAAAATGAACAAACAAACAAAAAAACTGGAAAATAGGATGGCGGTTTCCTAAAAAGTTACTCATACACCTGTCGTGTGACCTGCCATTCCAATTCTAAGTATTTACTCAGGAGAAAAGAAAACATATGTCCTTATAAAACTTCTTACACACATATACATAACAGCTTTATTTTTAATAGCAAAAAAACTGAAAACAACCCGAATATATCATTGTACATCAGTGTACAACAACAGGTGGATGGATTAAAACATTTCTTCCATATCTGTATACACGAGACCAATACCCAGTAGTAAAAAGGAATAAACCACCGATACATGCTACAACATGGATGAATCTCAAGAAGCCAAGCAAAACAAGAGTATATACTGTGGTGTTTTGTGGATATAATTTTTTTCTGTGTGGCAAAAAAACTTTTTGGAGTGTTTCATCTTATTTACCTCTTGTGGATTCACAGTGCTCTTTGGTGTAGTAAAGGCTCTGAGACACCCTACAGTAATCTATATAACTGTTCAATTTACCACTCCCCCAGTTGTTGTTTTTTTTTTTTAAGTTTTTGCTATAAGGTATGTGCACACACCCAAGAGAGACAGAAACAGAGATGGGGAAAGTGAGAAACCATCTTCCAGGGGGTCGGCCACACCGTATTCTCTTCTCTTCCAGTCTCCTCTCAGGATCTTAGGAACTTACACATGTACCTGGTATGAAGCCACTGAATCCAAAACTCAAGCCACACAGCTGGTCATGTGGGATTTAGCCACCTTAACCTCCATACCACCTGCTAGTCCTCTTCTCCAAGTTTTGTGTGAACTGAACCCCTTTTTTAAAAAATTGCTATTATTATTTAATTTTATTTATTATTAATTATTTTTTAATTTGCTATAGGGCACATGCATGCACCAGACAGACAGAGAGACAGACAGAAGGAGAGTGAGAAAGCAAGCCACCAGGTCTGAGACTCAAACCAGTCGGCCATGTGGAAGTCCAGCTCATCAGCCACCATGCCACCTGCTAACCCTACTGACCCATTTTTGATGGAACACCTCATTCATTTTGGGAAAAGTTTGGAGAACATCATAAAAAAATGCTAATCCTTTTTTATTAAAATGCAATTTAATTATAAGGCAGATCAGTTTTAAAATCAGGTTAACTGATAGCAGCATATAGGTGTACTTTAATGTACAAAGACCATTGTGCATTATAGAGGCCAGCGATCCATGGGTGTTTGGAAATCTTTTAATTTTGTAGCTTAGTGAAGGGACTGAGGAGTGAGAATAAGATTCTCTCTAATGAAAACTGATAGGCTAACATGTTAATGAAAATGATAATTAGTGAAGTAATTATAGGTGTTAGGTGATATAAAATTTTCGAAAATGCAAACCATCAAGTCAGAAAGCAGATCAGTGATTGCCTAGGAATGTAGAGAAAGGTGGGAGAAAGGAATTACTTACAAAGGTATTTTTAAATTTCTGGAAGTGATGGACATGTTCATTATCTCAATTGTGGTGATGGCTTCCTGGCTGTCACTGTCAAACTTATCAAATTGTACACTTTGAATACGTGCAATTTATTATATGTCAGTTACACTTTAATAAAGCTATTAAAAACATTTGCAGCTCAACCAAATGAGCTTATAGACTGAACCTAGTACATTAAAAATTGAGCCAGGAAAATTTGGATCCATTGAATAAAGTCTCTACACTCAATAGCATGATTTTTGTCAAAAAAGTCCTACTTTCAGGTGAAAAGTCATTATGGCAGTAGAAAACTCAGCAACTGTATTTTGATTTACTGTTGCTTAATGGAAATGTCACTAGAATCTCACATATTATAAAGGCTTTCCAGTGCCTTCAAGAACTTCATCTCCTCTCTCTCTTGACCCCAAGCCACTCACCATGCACCAGTCACCCTAGTCTTTCTCAGTCTTGAACTCATAAGCTTCTGTCCCACACACCTTTGTACTAATTGTTTTCTTCTCCCAGAACAGCTCTTTCAGATCTTTCAAGGGCTCAGTTCATATGTCAAGTCCTCCATTAGAAAGATCTTTGCTGACCACCCTATCAAAGAAATCCTACCCCCAAAGCAGTTACTCTCTAACATATACTCCTAGCCTGTTTTCTTAGTCATGTTTTTTTAATCGCTGTTGCACTAAGTTTCACTGGGAATACAAACTACATCTTCTTATGCAATACTTTATTTCCAGCATTCGGAATGTGCCCAGCACATGGTAAATTCACAAGAAATATATGTTGAAAGATTATAAATGTTCTTTCAATTCCCAAATAACATGTTTTCTGAACTTTCAGAGACAACTTCAACAATCTGACTGTCAAAATTCATTGATGAAAAGGGTGTTTGATACCTACATGCTGTTTTTCCAAGTCAACCAGTCGGCCACAGCACTAAAACATGTGTTTGCCTCCTTGAGACTGTTTGTATGCAAGGTAAGGATCCTCAGGGTTCTAGGAGAACTCAGTTAAGGATAATAACAATAATCTTTGCATCTGTCGGTAGAGAGGGAAGAAGGTTTGTCTTCTTCTATTTTAGTTTTATTAGACATTGATTCCTCATCTCAAAATGAGTCCACAACCTTGACAACCTATTTTCTTGGATCTTAAGAGGGAATAGTAATAGCATCTTGTCATCAACTCTTTGGTGTTTGTGGCAGAGTTAGCTAAAAAGTACGTCCTCAACTGCCATAACCATCCACGCCAAGTTAAAGACTCTATCGGGTGCTTGGAAAAAAGTCACGACATCATTTTGTGTTTTTCTATGCAAAAATGCATCATGATTTCCATCAACCCAATATACTGAAGTGAGTATAACTGTCTCTCAGGATACCTACTCATAATACCTGTGCTTTTAACAATGACAAATGAATAGAGGACATTTCAAAACTTTCACTCAGTTATTTAAGGTTGTCATCAGTTATTGAAATAGGGATGCTTACAATATAGAGAATAATTATATCTATGAAGAAATGAGAAATTCTAAAATACATTTTAATAAATAAAATTATCCTTCTCACTTGCAAATTGGAAAAAAAGGCTAGGTTTGGAAATAAAGAAGACGGATTGTTTTCTATGGAATTTTAAATACGAGAATGAACAGGGCAAGATGGCGGAATGTGCTCACTGAGGGCTCTTCCATTTCCGTAGTTTCCTTCGGCATTCTTTCAAGGGCCAGCTGACCTCTGTGGCTCGTTCTGCTATGAAGTCCTAAAATGCTGTAACCACAGGTCACGGTCAACTCAGACAGAAGCCTCAGCACTTCTATACTTTTTCATGAGGAAGAATTTTGAATTTAACAAGCAGAAGTCGATTGTGCGGTCCCACTTACAAGTAAGTGCTTCTCATTTTCATCAAAGCTGTTGTTAAAAACACTGATTAACCAGAACACTATGGAACTAAGGTATATCTCAAATAAGCCAACAGAAACTCTTGGAAAGATGGCCTGGCACCATAAACAGTTCTACCTGGCAGAGAGGATTAGAGAAGCTATATGAAAGAATTCGTACCATAAAATAACCTGGACTTTTCCAGCCCAGCATTGTAATCAGTAGAGCTAGCAAAAGAGCAGTCACAACCAGAGGATCATCTTGAGTAAGACTTTGAAGGAAGAAAAACAGACTGACCTTCACTAGCAGATGGTGTATCACAGAATATTTGGTAGGCAGGGGTGAACCGAGAAGGTTTATGTGTGACTTGTGTGCTGGGCATTTGCTTTTCAGTAGTTTGAGTAGTTGACATGTAAATATTTTTTCAAAAATATTTAAAATCGTACTCTCTGTTGTTATAGAGTCACAAACAAAATTGTAATTTTATGATATATAATTTTATTAAATTATTATATAAATATCTTGAACACTATCTTTAAAACTCAGTTTTTTTAAATTTTGAAAGTTGTTTATTAACTGTCAAGAACTATGGAGAATGAGCAAATTATTTTTTCATATGTAGAGTAAATGTTAGTGGAGAAATGTTAAAATAAATAAATGATTTTAAAAATGTAAAAAAACACTAGTCTGCATCAGCATTGATGAAAGCCTACTGTCCCCACAGCAGCCAGTTTCTAGCCCATCCCCCAGATTACTCCTTAAATCTGCCCATCACGCTCAGCGCTGGGTTACAGGAGGAGCACACCTGAGCAGAAGTCAACTAAGCCCATGTCTCTCCTTAGGCTTTCCTTTTTTCTGCTGGGGAATAGAATCACACAGAAGGTACAACAGAAGTCAGCAAGCTCTAAGAAGCCAAATCTTACCATCTTCCAAATGCATGCAAATTTCTTTCTCTGATTTATCCAAAGATTCCAAAATTGATGTAGTGTCCCTCAGATGATAGGAAATACCCTTACCCAGCTTTCTGAAGACTTAGTAGGTGAAGATGTCATTCAGGGAATGAACTTACAGGGAAAAATTAATGATCTGTTCATCCTATCCAGTATATTTCTCTACATATACTATTTCTGGTTTTGCTTTTAGGAATTCATTTTTCTTTTCTCTTCCAGCTCATCAAGGCCGTAAGCCAGTTAATTGCTGACGCTGGGATTGGAGGCTCTCGGTTTCAACATTCCCTTGCAATTACCAATAACTTTGCCAATGGAGACAAGCAAATGAAAGTAAGAAATGCTTTGTAGGCTTCCTTTCTTTTTCCCCTGGAGAGATTTTTGATATAGAGTTTGATTACTCACCAGAGAGACAGAGACAAAAAGCAAGAAATCACTTCCCAGAACGGATGACCATGCCACAGTCTGTTCTCCTCCATTCTCCTCTTGGGATTTTGGGCATGTACACACATGCACACGGCATGAGTTTTAAGCCACTGGGTCTGACATGCAAATCACAGTTAGCTATGTAGGAGTCCAGTGACATAACTGCTACACCATCTGCTGGTTTCATGTAGGCTTCTTATAAAGAATTAGGAATAAACTGAAGAGGATATTTTTATATCAAATGCATTTAAAAATATATAAATTGGGACCAACAGTTAGCGTAATGGCTATGTCACTGGACAGCGGTTCGAGTCCCAGACCCAGTGGCTTAAACTCACGCCGGGTGCGTGTACGTGCATGCCCAAGATCCCGAGAGGAGAATGGAGGAGATGGGATTGTAGCGTGGCCATCCCCCCTTGGGGGTGATTTGTCACTTTCTGTCTCTCTGTCTCTCTCTCGGTCTGTCTGGTGAGCGCACGTGCCCTATAGCAAAATATATATATATATATATAAATTATGTATTTTGTTTATTGATACTTTGGACATTTATATTGAGTTTGCTTGTTTGAATTGCTAATTAGTTCTTACATTTTCAGCATATGATCTGTTAAGTGGAATTTCCAAGATATGTAGTTGAATGATATGTAACAAGATTTACCATAATTATCTAGAAATGTAGTGATTTCACTTACAATACCATTCTTAAGAAGAGTCATCTTATCTTTTAACACTTTCTATTTTTTTCATTTTCTTAACATCTTTTTTTATTTAAATTTATTTATTTACATTCATTCACTGTATATCATTACAACATACAAAGTGAGATTTTCCTGAAGACTTCTTCTTGAGTCATTGTATTGAGAAACCCATGGCTAAAGCTAGGCTTCAATCATGGCTAGACTCAGGAATTAAAATAACACTTTCAGATCTCCTCCTGCTACTGTTTCTATTTTGCCTCTTCCTCTACATCCCAGTTCAATATTCCTCTTCATTCACTTCATTCACAGGTAGGTTTCTCTATGGACTAGCTCTCAGAAATGCTGAAGTCACTGATAGCATCTTACGAGTAGGAATTCATCTTGTTCAGTAGCTCAAATTGAAGTTCAAGAACTAGATCACTTCGATTCAAACTTTTGTCATATGTGCTTCCCTGAAACAGCCACTGTAGCCTGAGAGAGCAAAGAACACAACTAGCCACGCCAGTTGGCACGTGTCACTATGGTGTCTAGAAGGGAAGTCAGACCCATTTATATCACATAGAATCAAGAAGGGGAGGATCTCAAGGTCGATCAGGTAGGCTAGAACACAAAAGTTTAGTGTCTACTACAGTTCTTTTTCTATTTATTTACTTTTAAGTTCTTCCAAGAGCAAAGGAAACAGAGATCGATAGTACCCCCAACAGGGTTTCAACAACACAATCCAACCCTATCTTTAGCCAGGTCCAGACCATGGGTACAAGTGACTGGCACACTCAGGGAGGTCCCCAAACATGAGCACAGTACCTCCCACGTGGGTCAGGCATATAGAGTACTGTGTCTTACCACTGCACCATCGCCTGGCCCTTTGCTGCAATTCTTATCTCCAAATGTGTGTGACCACAATCACAACATAAGTGTAGAGAATGCATATATTCATGAACAATGTATGAAATGGACCAAACTGTGATTCCAAGCTATAACCAATAGCACAACGTGAAGTAAGCTAACTTATGGATTTTAAATAGATAATGACCCAGGCTCTCTCTTTTCCAAAGAACAGCAATTTCCCAGCAGAGGTGAAAGACCTGACTAAGCGTATAAGGACAGTTCTGATGGCCACAGCTCAGATGAAGGAGCATGAGAAGGATCCTGAGATGTTGGTGGATCTCCAGTACAGCTTGGCAAACTCATATGCAAGCACCCCTGAACTACGGAGGACATGGCTGGAAAGCATGGCCAAAATTCATGCGAGAAATGGAGACTTATCCGAGGTGGTTAAGCAAAGGCTCAGCAATGCACTATCAGCATGCCTCTCTATCTGTGCAATTGGGTTTTCATTTAGAGCCTGAATCATGAAAAGTTACCATATTTTTCCATTCATTTATATATGAGCCAAATATATACAGTAAGTTTGCATATAGGATTCAAGGATGTCTGGCTCCATGTAAATGTGATCAAAGGGCAGCATTTGTGGGGCAGGTGCAATTCAGCACTGCAGAGCTGAATATTAAAAATCTGAGGCTGAGACCAGCAGATGGCATAACGGTTACATTGCTGGACTCCCACATAATCAACTACAGTTTGAGTCCCAGACCCGGTGGCTTAAAATTCATGCTGGACACTTGTGCATGCATGCCCAAAATCCCCAGAGGAGAATGGCGGAGAAGAGGTAGTGGCATGGCCATCCCCACTGAAGGGTGATTTCCCACTTTCTATCTCTCTGTCTCTCTGGCAAGTGTACAGTTCCTATAGCAAAAATCTCTCAAAAAAAAAAATTGAAGCTGTGAAGGATGGTGGTAAGAGTGTCTGGAAATTGAGTTATATAAACCAATGTTCTGTGTTTTAAAAGTTCCCCCCTGCAACTGCAGTTGAATTGGAGAACTTGCTACCATGGTCAGGGGTAATTAGCCCTAGTTTACAGCTAATTAAAGAATTAACACTCCAAAGTGCCATGTTAGAAGACCAACTATGTGGAGAATATAAATCAATATCTAACTTTTTATGTTAGTGCACAAACTGAATGGAGTTAAATGCTGCAATTTACAGTAGCCAAAGGCTTCTGCGTACCAAATGGGAAAGTTCTGTGCTGTTCCCAGCTATAAGCCTCTTTGGGGAAAAGATTAATTTGTCTGGGACAGTCCTAAAGTCTGAAGCTCTTCTAAACCCAGGTGGTAATCAGGAGCTCTGAAACGGAAGGCAGAAGTCTTATTTTGCAGGGAGAAAAAGGTGGCAGATTATTTTTATTTCAAATTCAGATCCAGATACTAATGCTTATAGGGAAAAATAAAAACCTAAAACTAAAAAATAAACAAGAAAGACCTGCAGGTAGTGTGGTGATTAAGGTGCTGGACCCCCACAAGGCCAACCACAGTTCAAGTCCCAGACCCGGTGGCTTGAAAATCACACTGGGCACATGTGAATGCATGTCTGGAATCCCAGGAAGATAATGAAGGAGAAGGGGTTGTGGCATGGCCATTCCCTCTGAGGGAGGCGATCTCTCACTTTCCTTCTCACTGTCTCTCTCAGTCACTCTCCAGCGCATGCCTGTGCCCTATGGCAAAAACCTTAAAAGCAAGAAAAATTAGAGTGAGGAAAATAACTCTATGGGGAAATTCTTCAGATCAGTTCATTTGTCAGCCCGAAAACTACATTAGTAAAAACAAACCAAAAAATCTCAAATGCTTGTTTTGTTCTTAATGGCGGATTCTTTTTGGAAATCTAATCTACTATTAATTTCGATTCTGTCTTGAGAAGGGATTATTCCACATAACATAATCTGACTTGGAACAGTGACATGCTTCGGTTAGTCCTAGTTTGAGAAAGGGAAAAGCTTGTCCTCTGAACCCAACCTTCTTTTTCTTTCTCGTTGCAGGCTGCTATGTGCTACATCCATATAGCTGCTCTCATCGCAGAGTATCTGAAAAGAAAGGGTAAGATGGCACACAGAGCACCATGTGAGGGGGGAAAAGTCCAGCAATGAACACACTGAAATCTAACATACGATTAATTTATTAATTTTGGTCTTTATTCATCTCAGTTATGTGTATTCAGTAACATACATTTTCACAGATGGTTCTAATTATGCTGTACTTTTACATTTTAGCACTTTTACATTAGCATTTGTACACTTTTTTATTTATTTATCCCATGAGAGAGAGTGCTAAAGAGCCAGGTATCCCCTAGCAGGGTCTTCAGGCTGTAGTCTAACCCGGTCTCAGCCAACTTGGATCATGGGCACAGCTTCATGCCCCCAGCAAGCTCAGGGAGATACGGGGATGGGAACCCAGGATCAGTCCTGTGTGGGTCCATTACATTACCGTTGTGCCACAACCTGGTCCATAACCTGTGTATTTTACGTACAGCAGAGCTAACTGTAAGCTTCTTGGTTCAAAAGACTATGCCTTATTGACTAACAATTTATAATTTCATAAGCATGTGTTAACACAAACATGTAGTAATGTTCTAACCTCATCTTGCACTACCATAGGTTACTGGAAAATGGAAGTGATTTGCACACCATCCCTGCTCCCGGAGGAGTCCCACCCTTGTGATAGCAACCCATTACTAACAACTCCAGGTGGAGGAAGTGAGTGATCTAACTGTGCTCCTTTACTGCCAGGGCAGAGGAAACCAAGTGGCTCTTTACTTAAAATTTACTTCACCAAAGCTTTCTTAAATGAATTCTTAGAAGCAAAAACTATCTTAGATCTACACAACTTACTCAAAAAACTGTACACTCCTGTCATTCAGAAACCCCCTTCCAAAACATGTGATGCTTAGATTACTGAGAAGTTCTCAGCAAGTGGACCTGTGTGTTAGTCAATATTCAGGTTTACAAGATAAGGCTAGATTAACCCCCAATCTACAAGCCAGTCTGCCCCATTGGAATTTGATTATGAAATTGCTGAATTGTTTAAAATTGTAAGAAAAATCTATTGTAATTTGCAAATGTCATAAAAACTGTGTATTCCAAATAAGAGATTCGGTAATAGACATACACATACACTACATCTATAGGACTTGATCATTAGTGTTTCATTTAATTTTTTAAAATCATCAACTGATTCTATTTGTAACATGTAATTTGCAGTAATAATTTCTTTCAATTAAAAATATTCCATCTTTAAGAATGATAAAGAGGATTTTATTAATGGCTGAAGAGTAACTCTTTGTGAAAAAATATGATAGTACAGTTAATACATTATATCTACATTCTCATGCAAAAGTTTGTTCACACTCAAAGTTGATGAGCCACACCTGTGTGAGATAAAACTATCTTAACTTTCAAAATGCAGTAAAGAACTCAGTATATGAACAACAGAATACATCTTTAGATGTTCAGACAAAAATACCTAGACAAAACGTAAATGGTCTTTTGTTGCAGTATCTCAGAAACATAATTTCTTTCTTATCCCTTTAAGTATGTGTATATTTACAGAAGGTCTTTGTGGATTTTGTAGATAAGACATTTGAACCAAAGTTCAGTGTAAAACAGTGAAGTCACTTGTTTGGAGGATCTTGGACAAAAGACCAGACCTGGCATTATGAATCGCATCCACCTTAAAATTCAGGAATCTCCCTGTTTAGTTCCACACTTCTTAGCCTTATTTTTACATGTAATGCATCAAAAGCATCACTTTTTTTTATTTAACATGCCCTTTCTCTTCGTCTATTTTTAATCATAATCAGATACCATAAATTTTCATAAAGATTGCTGTGAATTCTAAATAAAAATGATAGTCAATGAAACGGATAAAGCCGGGTGTCAGTTTGAAAAGTATGGAAGCTTATGTTCCCAAAACTTGTGTGAATCATCAATATTTGAAATGTTTCATATGTTTGCTCTTATGCCTAAGATGACATTGGAGTAAAAGGATGTATTTACTTAGTAAACTTTAAAATGAGGAAAGAGTCATTTACGACACATTAGTATATATTCATATTCATCAGCATACCTCTGAAGTATGTGGAAATATATCTGAAGTCCATAAATATACTTTGTACGTTGTGATGTTTCTGAATCAGAGGAGTACACTATTCCTTCCCCACAATGTGCACATGATAAAAATGTAGGTGAATTTAGGCCACTCCAGAAAGTCTAGCTGTCTCAGTTGTACTAATAAGCTACCTTCTTCCTGCAGGAAGTTTATTGTGACTCCTTTGAGAGCATGTAATTTAACACATATATGATTACAAAGAAATATTATGGTACAAAGTAAGAGAGTAGAATTTGTTTTGCAAAAGCAAAGAATAGGTTGCAAAAATGATTTTATTTATAATTTCTTTCATGTTTTGGAAGTAGTTACATAGCCAACAAGCCAGTTATTAAACATAGAAACGTCCTCAGCTAGAACATTTAAAGCACTTGCTACATGGAAGGCACTGTACTAAGCACTGACCCAGCAGTATCTCAATTAACTGCCAGTAGTAAGTCCAGTAAGTGCTATTACCACTTCTTTTTTTATTTGTTTTATGAAATCACTTTCATTTATTTATTTTTACATTTTTCCACAAACATTTACTTTACATAGCAAAAAATTTTAGCTCATACTCCATCATTCTTGACAGTTTACAAACAACTTTCAAAATTTCAAAGCTATTACCACTTCTTGTTTATAGGGAAGAAAACCAAAAAAGCTAAATAACCTACCCCAGAGCCAAAGTTCAAAGTATATTCCACACTACTCGCATCCGTTCCCTCTTCTGGGAAAATTACCCACTGTCAGCTGTTTTCACATATATCCTTAGAGCCAAACTTTGGTGGTCAAGACGTTAAGAAAATGTGAGGTTTCTAGACAATGCAAAAGGTAATGCAATGTACAAATTAGTGCATATTGAGCATTGCCTTTAAATTACTCACACCAGGTACTTTCTCCAGTAGTAATGTTTTATAACCTTTCAACAACATCCTTGGAGATGGATATTAACATCTACAGTTTAACAAAAGAAGAAAACAGGCTTAAACCAGAACATCTTCCTACAAATCCTATGTCCTGTACATAATCCTGTGCTAGTTCTTTCTAGAAAATGTGTCACCTGAAAGTGATACAAAATTATAAAAGGAGAATATTAGTTACCTGGCAGAGAGTATCTGTCATTGTTATCTAACCATTTCTCTGATTGTGTGAACTTTATAATACTAACACTTGTACTTTCATGAAGAAAGACATAATCTAATCAAACCAAGATTTGACTCAAATAATAATATTTCACTCTGGTCTTCCCAAGGCATGTTCTCTATGGGATGGCCAGCTTTTCTGAGTATTACACCAAATATTAAAGAAGAAGGAGCAATGAAAGAAGATTCAGGAATGCAAGATACACCATACAATGAGGTTAGACTAAGATATCAAGCATGCACTAATTAAATAAAAATATATGTCTAATTGTGTCATTAATCTAAATGGGGGGAAGCTTACTCAGAACTCAGAAAACATTACTTTATAATATGGCTTAGCTAAACAAAGTGAAATTTTCCGACTAAAAGTAAACCAAGATCAATAGATGTCAGATTCCATAGCTAAAGCATCATTTTTGCCATGCTCAAAGAATTTATAATCTTGAGCAAGACAGACTTCCCTTGGGGCAGGTAGTAGCCAGTTCAAAATAGATGCCCAGTAACAATAAATTTAGGGATTATATGTGGTTATAATAAAAAGGGGAACAATTTTTACATGAAAGTAGTTGGATGGGGATGGATGAAACATAAAAGCTGTCCATAGTTTGGGGTTGGGTCTTGACATGTGACAGGGCATGAAATGGGAAAAGGTTCTAATAGGTTCAGCAACAACCTAAGTGAAGCTGTGAAGGTGAGAAAGAGTTCCAAGAACAGAGAGGTATGGCATGCCTGACCAAAGTGCAAGGTCAATGGCAGAATGTTGAAAGAAGAGGTCACTGAGAGGGATGCCTGATGGTGGTCTCCTTGAATAACACCGTAGGGTTTGGTCAACAATTCATTATTGGAGTTCCCACAAAGAGTAGATTTCTGTTTTGGAAAGAACGATTACAGAGAGCAGCAATGGTAGAGGGAAAACAGATTTGCTAGAAAACTGCTGTAGGGGTCTGAATGACAAAACAGGAGTTTGATCTCAGTCAGTGGCAGTAGGAATAGAAAGAACTGGAAAGACCAGAAGGTATTTCAGAGCTATAAACTAGCACATTTGGAGCACTGACCAGGTGATGGTAGTGAAAGGGAAGAATTCAGAATGACACCACCAGCCTTGAGTTTCAGGGAGGAGCCACAGCGTGAATCATGTAAGGTCTCACTTTCATTGGGGAAATTGCAGAATATCCTGGTGGAGCAGCTGTATATGTGTGTGGAGTTTCTCTGGAAGTCTGAGCGATACGAACTCATTGCTGATGTCAACAAACCCATCATTGCTGTCTTTGAGAAGCAGAGAGACTTCAAAGTATGTATTTCAAACCCTTCAAAATTAATTAAAGGATCTCACTGTAAATTGGCAAATTACTTAACAGTTTCCCAAGGTAGAAATTCCCTATATTTATGTCACTGATATCTTCATGACATCTTTCCATTTATGGTTTCAGAAACTGTCAGATCTCTACTATGACATTCATCGATCATATCTTAAAGTGGCAGAAGTGGTGAATTCAGAGAAGAGGCTGTTCGGTCGTTATTACCGAGTGGCATTTTATGGGCAGGTAAGTGGACTAGAAGCCACAGGGTCATAAATTGTGTTGAGCAGTTGGCTGTGGTCTTTGATTCTTTATGATATCTGACACTTGACCAGTGAATTGAGGAGTGTGGATAGAGATGTGTCTGAACATAACTTGAGTGTTTTCCTAGTTGTGAAGAGCTACGGGTTTGTCTGTAGGACTTTACTAAATTGGGGAACAAATTGGTAGAGAAATCCATGGGCCAAGCTGAATGAGGACCCAGCTAAAATCAATGATTTCTGACTTCTTAGAGAAAGAAGATGAGTATTTTTTAACATCCTCTTCTTTCCAGCTCACACTAAAATATGTAATTCTGTTTGTCGTGTATTAAGGTGAAACAGGAACATTGGACATGTCTTAAGCACTGACATTTATAGCATTCTAGGAAATAAAAGAATGCCTGAGGCCTCCAACACATCCAATCTTTGATTTTACAGTCCTGTAATTTATTCTCTCCTAACTTTCAAACTGTCACTGTTTCCAGGCAAAACATATATGATTATTTAGTTTCCTGTATTGCGGGTCAGTGTTATTTTTAAATGATCTTTCTCGGCTTATTGCATAGTCAATAAACAAGACTGAAAATACTAACTAGCCCTAACACTGACCTGAAATCAGATGTATCACGTCCTGGTTATGAATGTCTCTGATCAGTGCTTTCAATGGGATCAATCATAGCCCCACCTTGTTTCTTCATAGGAAGACTTTCAATACTCTTCTGTTTCAGCAGATGTGTTTCAGACGGTTTCACTGGTGGATACACACCCCTTTCTTTAACCCACGGTTGCAGTGACTCGCAGACGTCCCCCTTCTTTCCCTCTCTTCATGTAAAACACTCTTGCACATAGTTCTTATTCTCCTCTGAGTCTTTAAGGCAGCAGCTGAAGGAGTCAGGTCCAGCCTAGCCATTCTAGATTACTTCCCACTGAAGTCTCTCAGAACCACGAAGCTTCCTCTACTCACCAACGCCAGCTTAAAAACTGACTTCTGCATCAAAGATAGATACTCCCTCCCTGGGAAGAAAAGGATCACCAAACAACCACTTTTAAACACAAACAAACTAATCCAAGCTGGGTTTTTTTCTCACTATACAGCAGCAAGACTGTGAAAACGAGGGAAATCCAGTGGTGTGAGGAAGAGATCTGCACAGGCAGTCGGGGAGGGATACTGATTTTGACATTTTGGGATCTGTGAAAAAGAACCTACACTATCTGAAGTGATTGTGTATATGGGGGAGTGTAGAGTGTGAAAATCTTCGAGAGAGGGGGAGACAGCTTAAAGAGAATTTGTGACATTGGTGAAATATTAGCCATAAATATAGCAGAAAATCCTACCAGGAAGGGAATGTGGTAGCCAGTGAATCTGGCTAAGACCAGTTTCAAGGGGGAAAGACCAGTTTCAAGGAGGATAGCCACAGGCTGACAGCAACACAGAAGAGGCACAGATGATGTGAACTGACTTAGCAAGGTCTCACTCCACCACTCAAGTTACCTTTCCAGTGAAAAGGTGATGAACGACCTTCAATGCCCTGGTTGTGGAAACGGACTGCTTCCCAGATGGTTTCTTCAATCAGTATCTAAGGGTTATTAAATGGGGAGAAACAAATCGTGCTGCTTTCCAGCTAGTTTTTAATGCAACTGTTTTACTCTTTTCTTCTTTGGGTCTTGATTGTTCCAGGCTGTGGTAAGTTCTCTTTCTCACTCTCTCTTCATTTGCATGCTCTAATAACCCTCACACTCCCTTCAGTATGGTTTTACTGAACCTTAACTTTTTTGTGCAAATCAACATTCAGCACAAAGGGTGAGATAATCCTGCTTCCATTCATTTTGGAGTCATCCTGCACTTCCTGAACTAAATTGTGTTTATTCCAGTTACCCGAATTACAAAAATGTATTCTTTACTTTTTCTTATGTCTTATCTTAATGCCTAAAAGTAGACATAGCCTGAAAGCCTTATGCAACACATACACACACACACACACTTTCTTCTTTGGGTCTTGATTGTTCCAGGCTGTGGTAAGTTCTCTTTCTCACTCTCTCTTCATTTGCATGCTCTAATAACCCTCACACTCCCTTCAGTATGGTTTTACTGAACCTTAACTTTTTTGTGCAAATCAACATTCAGCACAAAGGGTGAGATAATCCTGCTTCCATTCATTTTGGAGTCATCCTGCACTTCCTGAACTAAATTGTGTTTATTCCAGTTACCCGAATTACAAAAATGTATTCTTTACTTTTTCTTATGTCTTATCTTAATGCCTAAAAGTAGACATAGCCTGAAAGCCTTAACATATACAGACACACACACACACACACACACACACACACACACACAAATAAATATGGGCACCTGTATTTGACATATGTGGGGCACACTTAGTATTGAAGATCGTCTGCTTATTTCAGACCACTCTGAGTTGCAGCTAATTAAGAGGATCCAAATGTTCAGAGTTTCAGAAGTCAGAACTGGGGTGCTGGCTATTGATGGACACCTTCCTAGGGTCTGGAAAGGATCGTTCCCTTTTCCAGAGGAATACCAGGGAGAGATGGGGCTCTCGATGGTGGTGAGCTCTGAGCATTCTCAGACATGATGATATTAATTCCTTGCACAAAAGATGAACAGGAGAATGAGACTTTACCCAACAGGTCAACTTAAGTCTCCAAGATGTGGAGAAAAGTAAGAGACTGCATTCTAAGACCAAGCCAAGGCAGAAATAAACCTGGCAGACCCAGAGCTTTGTGTCAAATAAAATTTTTCTTTGCATTGTTTGGAACCACATGAAATGGCCTATATTCAGTCATTTCGTTTTAACTACAATCAATGGTAACTTTATATGGTTCAACATAATTTTTGCTGATAAGGCTAGAAAGAGAAATTCCTTCAATATGCACACATTGTCTGACCAATACATACTTTTTTGTAATTCTTTTCATTCCTTTCAACACCCATACCATACCAGTATTTTCTGTTTTCATTTATAAGTTTGGGGTCATGGGGTCCTTAACTCACCTACTAAAAGAATTCTTGAAAACCCCGATACTAAATAGACTGAAGGGGCAAAAGGGAAGGACTGGGGAGAGCTACTTCGGAATGACCTAACTTTGTTCTTTTTTCAGATTCCTCAGTTAAGTGTGCTGATTGGGCACGTGATTTTTTTTTTTTAATGCTGTCAGTACTCTCACTTGTCTTTTATAAATAATGCTAATCTAAGCTGAAAGGCAAAGTGTTTTGTTAAATCCGCAGACCCGAGGACATGCCTAAGCAGGGCCCTCCATAAGCTCAAACCCAGACGCCTTTGAACAAGGAGAACTAATGGAGGTCGTCATGATAAGCAGCAAATTAGAGCCTCAGCCATCATTGTTCAGAGGATATTCAAATGCACGTCCCAAGACACCGAACGCAGAGTGAACTCGCATTCAGCAGTTAGCAGACAACACACACCACTTCACACTTGATGATAAACACAGGCCAAGTAGATTGGAACATTCCCCCGAACGTGTGCAGAATGAAGGCTCCAAAGATCGAAGATAAAAGCTTGACTACTTGATTAGCATAATCCCCATGGAAAGAAATAGCTTCTTATTCATGGTGAAGCTTTACGTCCCTGTAAAACTCACCTTTTAAATATCCAAATTGATGTGTCTCGCAATCACGTTAAAAAGATTATGGGAGCGTGATAGGCAATAGCGCACTTTGCCTTCACAAAGGCCTTGGGGTAGATATTTCAGAGTCCCATGTGGAAGAGTGCTGTCATTTTTGAGTATCGGCTAAGGTGTTTAATATTAATTGTGCATGCAGTGAGCCAGACACTAGAGCACGAGTTGAAAACTGCCATTCATAACAGGAGCTTTAAAAATACAAGTTCTGCATAGCATGAATTTCTTAATACAACACCTGGCATCATTGGCTATGGAAATGTTACACTTAGCAGCCTATGTAAAATATCCTTTAAAGCGTCCCTGAAGCATTTATTTTCCAAGAAATGAAGCAGCAGCAGTGCTCAAACATTAACTGTAATCAATGAAATCCTTGGGCCTTAGAATTTAGCATGAAAGCAAACAAGTAAATGTTCACTGCATAACTTAAAAAACTAGATGCCTTGGGAATTAATTGAGAGACCTGGGGGAATTTTATATTATTCACCAAAGGATATAGATTCCATGATCAGCAATCATGTCTACATAGTACAGTTATATCTCAGAATCTTAATAGGAAAGGAGTTGGAAAGAGGAAGGATTGTGCAAGGGTAGTGTGGGAAACCACTATCTTCACTTTGGGATGTAAAACACCTCCAGTTTCTCATGAATCTGAGAGTCACTGATTGAGACTACATATATAATAGTTAAAATCATATCCATGTTCATATTTATATGGAATCATTTCTCTGCATTACTGTAGCTTCTCTTAGCATCTAGATGATTTTTTAAAGAGGTTTTTGCCTTAGGGCACCTGCACTCATCAGAGAGAGAGACAGAAATGGTGAGAGGGAACGTGAGAAATCACCCCACAGAGAGGATGGCCACACCGCAATCCCTTCTCCATTCTCTTTCCAGGAGCTTGGACACACAGGCACATATGCCCAGAGTGATTTTTTTCTTTTCTTTTCCTTTTTTTTGGAGAGGCTTTTGCTAGGGCGCGTGCACTCGCCAGAAAGACAGAGAGAGACAGAAGATAGAAAGCCAGAAATCACACCCCCCCAGGAGGGATGGTCACACCACAATCCCTTCTCCTCCATTCTCCTCTCGGGATCTCCGGCGCGCACACACACGTGCCCGG
This sequence comes from Tupaia belangeri chinensis, assembly GCF_000334495.1. Lineage (NCBI taxonomy): Eukaryota > Metazoa > Chordata > Mammalia > Scandentia > Tupaiidae > Tupaia > Tupaia belangeri. Next base: position 975,700 of record NW_006159557.1, on the reverse strand, counting down.
CGTGAGTTCAAGCCACCAAGTCCGGGACTTGAACCGCAGTCAGCTACATGGGAGTCCAGCAACATAGCCATTACACTAACTGCTGGCCCCACATTACTTACTCTTAAAAAGGGATTCTAATTGTTTCTTTCTGATCGATCACCAAAATATTGAAATGAATACTAATAGACCTTTCATAAAATAAGAAAAAATTATAGTTCCCATGCAAGAGAAGTCAAAGGTATGTATTGTTTAGCACTTAAAACTGAGTTAAGCTGTTTCCCTGCATATAAGGCAGAAATAAATTGCTTTGTGGGCACAGAATTTTTTTCTTCATTTTTGTTTTTACCAACACCTATCATGATCATCATTGTCTTAACTATCAAAGGCCTACTGTTCACCAGGCACTGTCCTTAGGGCCTCCAGTAGGTGGCTGAGTCTGTGCCTTTCTATCCTACAGACTAAGGAGTAGGGATAAGAGAGTCATAGGTCATGACCGAGGCCACAGAGGTCATGATGATGATAATAAATTTTGATTCCCACTGTTTATTTTCTGCTAACTCTGCATTCAGGAATTTATGAGAGGAAAAACTTACAGTGAAAATGTCTCAGTGCTTTTCATACCATGACAAAAAGTCTTTTCCTGAAACCTGGAGACTTTTTCATTGAAATTGACGGTGTAAATGTTGCTTTAGCGTTGACTCTGTGGGGATTCTGGTGGGTGGCCTCAGAAGTCTTCTTTCTCTAATATGTCAGTCTGTCAGTGTTAGCTACTAACTTCTGACCTCGAATCAGGCAAAACTCCACAAAGAAAGGAGCAGAAAAAATATAACAGACTGGAAATCAGGTGGGAATTGGGTCAGACTTCGCTACCCCTACAAAGTCTAGATGAATGAAAAGGAGGGAGTTGCTTTTCATGCTTTTCACATCATACATCACTTTTTAGCAGTTTGGAGTCAGAGTACTTATAATCAGTTGGGTTTGGTCTTTAACATTTCCCGAAGAAATTATTCAATCTTTATTAAAAAGCAGTGGCTTTTTTCCCAGTTATCTGGAGCAAATAGATTTCTTTGAAATGTATACCTACTAAGAACAATTTCATTCATCTTTTCATTCATTCAACAAATACAGCGTGGTCTCCTCCTAAAGGCCAGGCAGTGTGCTAAACACTAGACACACAACGTCGAATCGAACAAGAGACATTTTCTGGCTTCAGAAAGGCGGAAGTCAATTAGGGAGATGTACAAGGAAATGGGGAGTTACCAGCTTAACAAGAAACATTCCGGGCACTGGACCTTGATCACTGGCTTCTGCAAATGTGCAGCTGCTGATTGCATGTGATACAAAGTATCCTAGTAATGGTGATCAGATTTGCATGTGTGACAGTGCTTTGCAAGTCTAAAGCACTGTACAATTTTGAGTTTAATCATTATTTTTAGATTGCCTAACATAGCCAGGAAAAACACAGTGATGGAAATTTTCGTACGTGTTTTTTTACAGGTAATGAATACTTTTTTAATATGCCTAAGATAATCCCTTCTTACGTGGCTTTCCTTTTGACCTCCAAGTCTTCACCTACACATCAAAAGCCACCTCCTTGCAGGTCCGTGGCAGTCATCAGAGGGAACGAAACATACCTTGGGTTCTTAGTTCTCACCTTACCAGAGCATCCTGGGGCCACATTTATTGGCTAAGAAACACGCATCTGTGTGTCTCAAAGATAGTCTTAAAGATTGCCTCACTTAGTTATTTCAGATAATGGAATTCCTTCCTTCCTCCTGCTTCAGAACAGACAAATAAATTAATAGAGGCTAAAACCTACTTGTTTCTATGAAATAAAAATGATCCTGCTATGTTTAATCCTTTAAGGTCTAACCTTTCAAGAATGCACAAGATCAGTCATAAAGTAAATTGAATGATTAAATTACATATAGCTGAGTTGCATCAAGTCCCTGATGCCATATTAATGTGAAGTTATTTTTAAACAGCAGCAGTTGGGAGCCTATCATGTAATTTCTGATGTGACAACGATACAGTGCTGTGATGTTTCATCTAAGATGATATGGATGCGTTTAGATACCTCTACATTCCACATGTTTTCTATGATAGTTTCTAAGACTTGTGAGAACCTTATTAAAAATAATACTGTCTGCTCTTCGAACAATACCAAAAATTACGTTGTATCCTTACTCCCAGATGCCACAAGAGGGCATTCTTCCCCCAAAATAAGGGCAAGCAGGTTTAATCATGGAGTTCTACAAATAGAGAAAATATGTATAAGATGTTTCATGAGGCTCTGTGGTCTGGTTAGGGAATATATACATTAATGTCTGCTTATAATTTAATACTTTGCTTTCTTCACTTGATTCTTCTCTGATTTTGAATTTTATAGGCTACTCAATGGTTTGGATGATAACCAAAAAAGCTGGACCTTTTTTTTAAAGTAAATATTTTGTTGTTTTACATGTAATTTGTAATTAGAATTCTCTAATAATATATGTGGTTTGTTATGTGTCTTCTATAGGGATTTTTTGAAGAGGAAGAAGGGAAAGAATATATTTATAAAGAGCCTAAACTGACAGGTCTTTCTGAGATTTCCCAAAGACTGCTCAAGCTCTATGCAGATAAATTTGGAGCAGACAATGTGAAAATAATCCAGGATTCCAACAAGGTGAGGAAAATCAAAATCCACACAAGTGCTAAGAACTGATGTAATGTTTTAACTATACTTACTACATTTTAATTTCCTGCCTACCTATACAAAGTAAATTACGGGAACCAGCAGTTAGCGTAATGGCTATGTCGCTGGACTCCCACGTAGTCGACCGCGGTTCGCGTCCCGGACCCAGTGGCTTTACACCCCAGGCAC
>NW_006159557.1:963413-972798 GCF_000334495.1 Tupaia belangeri chinensis | reverse complement strand
TGACCATCCCCCCTGGGGGGGGTGATTTCTCGCTTTCTGTCTCTATGTCTCTCTCTGTCTGGCGAGCGCACGCGCCCTACAGTGAAAATATCTCAAAAAAAAAAAAAAATAAGACAAAGTAAATTACAAAATAATTTTAGGTGTTTTACTTGTTTAATGGTTGGTTGATTGGTCATTTTTTGCAGGAGTTGGGTGCAGGGGTGGTGTCAAAAACATTATACAAGGCAGGCCCCATAGCCTAGTGGTTAAGGGGTCCAGATCCCATATGGCCATCTGTTGTTTGAAATCTGGCCTCAGTGACTTGAAAAACATGTCGGGTTCATGAGCATGCATGCCCAAAATCTGACAGGTTGGAAAAATGGAAAAAGTTTTTGCTTTCCAAAGTTTCAACTACCCACAGAACAATACTGTAAGATATATCAAGAAAGAAACATTACATTCTCATGACTTAAATTACAATATAGTATTATAGTTTTATTTTATTAGTTATTGTTAATCACTGTGGCTAATTTATAAATTAAATGTTTTCATGGGTATATATGTACAAGGTAAAACAGTACAGTCTATGTTGGATATGTTACTATCCGAACATACCATTCAGGCTCCACTGTGGATCTTGAAACGTGAAACATACCCCCCGAGGATATGGCGGAAAAAATAATGTATGTGTTTACTTGAGTAACTTTTAGGTCATCTTAGATACAGCTTATTGAATTGTCTACTTGTCCATAGATTTATTCTAAACATAAAATTGAGTGACCAGGCCAAGGTAAACAAAATGTCTACTGGGGTGCTCCTATGCACTGATTCTTTTTAAGCACTTCTGAGAGCAGGAGATACAAAGTCGCAACAGCGTGAGGAATCCTCACATTGGCTTGGCCAAAAAATATGGGACATCTAGAAGTGGGACTTATAGTTTGTTGGTGAGTTTAGAAAGTCATGGGTTAGTAATTGGTTAAAACACAAGTCTTCATTTCCAAGAGACTTGGAGTTAGCAAAATTATGACTTAACAGAAATAAGAAAGCTTAATGAGTATCAAACATTATACTAGGGATAGAATGTAAAGAGGATCCTAAAATCACTGGGTCAGAATGGCTTGCTACAAGATTAACATTTATAGACACAATTTCCTCAGGCCTCTGAAAAGAAAGCTTACTATTAGAATAGGAAAAGTTGCCAGAATTTTCTGTCCTCAGCACTTCTCCTTAAGTTAGTTACATTTGAATGGCAATCAAAGCATTAAAGGGATTGGTCCCAATTATTGAATTGTAGGAAACAGCAAGTTGAAAATAGGTATTTAGTCAAGGAGATCTTCCTGGGCCATTCCAATTTTGAAAGCTGTCCTCTGGGGTATTAGCACACATGCCTGTTACATTGCATTAACCTGTGAACATTCAGTTAACCTCTTGTTTACTCCAGAAAGCAAATGCTTACATCCTCTCATTAGAATATTCAGAATCTGTTTACAAACTCTCATTCATTTAGCTCATCTCTATTAAGCACCAACTGCATGCCAGACCCAGAACTAGGAGCAGCACCACAGAGTCTCCTCCTTCCAGCATTTACAGTCCGTGTGGGGCGAAGAAGAAAAGGACAAGGACGTGTGCAAAGAGCTAATTAAATAGAATGGAATGGGGCCAGCAGGTGGTGTAGTAGTTAAAAGTGCTGGACTTCTCTGTCTTTAACTGCAGTTCTAGTCTTGGACTCAATGGCTTGAAACTCACACTGGGCATATATGCATGTATGCCAAAACTCCTGAGAGGAGACTAGAGGAGAAGGGATTGCAGTGTTGCCATCTCCTTGGGGGAGGGGTGTAATTGCTCACTTTCTTTCTCTCTGTCTTTCTGGTAAGCACACATGACCTCTTGCAAAAGTAAAATAAAATAAAATAAAATAAAAAGATGTAACGAAGCACTGCCAAGAAACATGGCCCAGGTATTACAGGAAAAGCTCAGGGTGGGAGCCTCCCTCAACAACTCATTCCTGGTTGGGCAATGTTACATGGAGAAGGTGATCTTTAAGCTGGGAATTACGGGGTGAGGTGTTGGCTGGAAGCAAAGGCGTTCTGAGCAGCCCAGCACATGCAATGACAGGGAGGGATCAAATGGGAGATTTGTTTGGAGAACAGCAGGTTGGTTAGAAGAGTGTGGCAGAAGAAGGAATCACCAAATGATGGAACCAAAAAGAGATCTTTTCTTTCCTGTACCCTTTACAAAGTTTGTATTTAAATGAGTCTGGGCATGAAATTACTGGATCTGGGTGGAAGTTGTGAACATGTTCCTCATCATTCTCCTTCTTAGCTCAAAAGGTACACACCTTCCCCATGAAAGTAACATGGAAAGCTGGGGAGAGTGGGCCCAGTACCCAATGCAGGAACAGCAGTGAACCTGATTCTTTGTCTCATGCTCATGACGAATTAGAGATATGAACACAGGGAAGGGATAGTAAAGTAGAGTTTATGAAGAAAGAGAAGGAAGAACAGAGCAGAGAGCTGGTCCTAGAAATGGGTTTCCAGAGAGGAACTGAGGCAAAGGGGTTTTATCTGGGTCAGAGGTCTCTGTGCTTGTTCTCAGGAGAGCTTGTGCATAAGTTTCCCTCGTGGTGGGGTTCATATGCTAGATGGGTCCAGTTATTTTTCTCCTAATTTTGGAGTTGGTATAAAGATTAGGAGACTCTGCCTAAAAGTTTGGGCCATAAAAAACCATTACCTTCTTCCTGGAATGTGGTGGATCAGGAAAAAAGCCTTTGTTTTAGTCAATCACTAAGTCATTGCTGCAAGTCATTTCTTGTGCAGCTGCTGGTATGTTGTGTCTCCATATTAAAACTTAGCCATTTTGGGAACCAGCAGCTAGCATAATGGCTATGTCGCTGGACTCCCACTTAGTTGACCACGGTTCGTGTCCCGGACCCGGTGGCTTAAAACTCAAGCCGGGCGCGTGTGCGTGCGTGCCCAAGATCCCGAGAGGAGAATGGAGGAGAAGGGATTACAACGTGACCATCCCCCCTGGGGGGTGATTTCTCGCTTTCTGTCTCTATGTCTCTCTCTGTCTGTCTGGCAAGCACATGCGCCCTATAGCAAAAAAAAACTCTCAAAAAAAAAAAAAAAAACTTAGCCATTTTGTGATTCCATTTTGGGTCTATATTTTTAGGGTTCCTATCTCCTACCTCACAGTGTTTTCTAAGGTTTTTACAAAGTAGTGGTTAATGGTAACAAGGATTCTTATATAATTGAGGCTCTTGATATGGGTGCCCTCTGGCCCTAACTGTGGCCTTCTGCAGCCAGCTCTTCTTTCTATAGCATTTTCCATGTATTTTGAGCCTAATGCTTATCTCATAGTTTTCATTTGGCCCAGGTACTTTAAATTTCAAGGTTAGGAGTTGTCTGGTCCTTGATCTCTGAATCTAACTGTTCTTGTACATGACCTATGGGAGAGGTTACAATTGCTGATTCCATTTAGAGTCCACAGCAGGGCAGGCCATAAAGGAGAAAGAAACTCAATGTTTAAAGAAACTGAATCTTGTTGGCTGGTTTGCATGACCTTCTGTTCATCTTTCTATCATGGCTCTCCTGGTGTCTTTCCTAACTAACTTCTACCTAGTAAGCACGTAGCCAGAACTGCTGCAGCAGTGGCACTCCTACATACAGTACAGACAGGGTTCCTGGTGGGATAAGGAAAATGTCCAAACAAAGTGCCAGAACAAAGTAGGTCACTCTCCACCTACTATCACTTACCAACTGATAATCTTGGGAAAAGTAGCTGCACATTCTGATCTGCCATTTTTAATCTCCAAAATGGCTACAGTTATACACACTTTACAGTGTAATGATGAGTAATATTTCAGATATACCCATTAGGTTCCTCAAATCTCTGTAATTAGATAGGCAGTGAATAGGTTTAACAGATGGAAAATGATGAAAGAAAGTTAAATTCTTCAAGCTGTGGTTAGAAATGAGGCTGAGAATCATCTCTCCCAACCTCAAAGGAGAACAAAAGCAATTCCCTGGATTTTCTTGGAACCACCAGACTGTGTTCTCTGCTATTTATCAAGCTGTTCAACAAAACAGGGTTAGTAAGGAGATTGCATAGGATGATTTGTTACAGATAAGGGAAGGAATGAGGCATTGAAAATACAAAAATTTACAATTACCTAGTAGTTTAATCAGATAATCTGCTTAAATAGATGAGGAACCTCCTTCCCTATAACAAGCCAAAGCAATGGTGTCGGTCTAGGTACACAGATCATTCAGACAGGGACAAAAATATCTCCTTTATCAAGAATCTTGCATTCTAGACAAAGGCAGCTGGATGTTCATTTCAGAAGATAAATAAAATAAAGGAAAATAATATGGCCCAGCCAGGCACTTATATTACAAAGAGCTCCAGCTGCTTGGCAGCTGGCTTCAGTCCTGCAGCCCACATTCTGGCTGCTTAGCACGGCCCATGGGTTACTGGTCCTGCTGTCCGACTCAGCTCTGAAGTGATAATGACCTCTCATTTTTTTGTCAGGGGAGAGGGCAGCCTGTCAGTTCAGGCGCTAAGGAAAGAAGGCAGAGCTTCCTGTTTTCTTTATGGAGCACCTGTTTTCTCACCACTCTTTGCCCATAATGTGTTAATGCAGGTAAACCCCAAGGATTTGGACCCCAAATACGCCTACATCCAGGTGACCTACGTGACACCATTCTTTGAGGAAAAGGAAATAGAGGACCGGAAGACAGATTTTGAAATGCACCACAACATCAACCGTTTTGTGTTCGAGACGCCCTTCACCCTGTCGGGCAAGAAGCATGGCGGTGTGGCGGAGCAGTGCAAGCGGCGCACCGTCCTGACGAGTAGGTGCTGGCCGGGGCACAGGCCCCGTATCAAACTGGATTAGTGGAACTGTAGAGTTTTTCAGAGTCTGCCAATGTTTATCCACAATGTGCTAACTTGGAAATGTTTGCCAGTAAGAGAAGATGTCCCCGTTTACTGTCCATTAAGAAAACCCTTAAACACCAGTAGGAGGAGAACTCGTCAATAGAGTTACTTTACACCCTTCCCATTAGATCAGCCGTCCCTAGCCATTTTGGTCAAACCACCATTTTTCCATGGGAGGTAGGGAGGAGATGCTTTGGTGATAATTCAAGCACAGTACACTTACAGAGCACTTTGTTGATATTTATGTTATTATTACATTATAATATGTCATGAAATCACCATACAACTCACCATAGTGCAGAATCAGTGGGAGCCCTGAGCTTGTTTTCATTCTGATAAATGGTCCCATCGGGGGACTGCTAAGAGAATCATACGCCCCTTTGATCTGGCAGGAGGTGGAGCTCAGGTGGTGATGCCAGCAATGGGGAGCAGGTGTAAACACAGATGAAGCCTTATCTGCTCACCCACCATTCACCTCCTGTTGTGCAGCCAGTTCCTAACAGGCCATGCCCTGGGGGTTGGAGACCCCTACGTTAGACCGTTAGACCGTACAGTCAAGGTGTCAGTGTCCTGGGAGAGGCACGGGCACACTGAACTTGCCCCTCCAGTCTCCTCTCTCCTCTCTCCCTGAATCTATCTCCAACTGTTCAGGGTTAGCAGCTCTCATCATTGTGTGTTTGGGGCAATGCAAGATTCTAAACCACCCTGGGATGCAGATTCTTTTTTTTTTTTTCTTTTTTGTTTTTTTTTTTTAACTTTATTTATTTTAATTTGACCAGAGGTTTTCACTATAGGGCGCGTGCGCTCACCAGACAGACAGAGAGAGACAGAGAGACAGAAAGCAAGAAATCACCCCCCAGGGGGGATGGTCATGCCGCAATCCCTTCTCCTCCATTCTCCTCTCGGGATCTTGGGCATGCACGCACACGTGCCTGGCGTGAGTTCTAAGCCACCGAGTCCGGGATACAAACCGCGGTCGACTACATGGGAGTCCAGCAACATAGCCATTATGCTAACTGCTGGTTCCCCAGATTCTTCATCTATAAAATAGATGCAGACCTCCACTATCCCCCCAGGACTACCTAGGTCTGCTCTACAAGCTATGCATTCTTTCATTGATTCAACAAGCTTTAGATGAGTGGCTGCACATTCTAGGTCCTGACAATTCAAATAAATAAGGCATGATTCTTTTTTTTTTTCTTTTTTTGGAGAGGTTTTTGCTATAGGGCGCATGCGCTCGCCAGACAGACAGAGAGAGAGAGAGACAGAAAGTGAGAAATCACCCCCTAGGGGGGATGGCCATGCCGCAATCCCTTCTCCTCCATTCTCCTCTCGGGATCTTGGGCACGCACGCACACGCGCCCGGCGTGAGTTTAAGACGCCGGTCTGGAACTCGAACCGCGGTCGACCACATGGGAGTCCAGCAACATAGCCATTACACTAACTGCTGGTCCTATTAAGGCATGATTCTTGTCCTCAAGGTGCTTACGGTCTGAAAGGAAAGAGAGCCAGATAAGAACTGTGGTGAGCACAGCATGTTAAATGAACTGGGGACACAAAGAAGGGCCTTAAGACTGACTGAGGGGAAGATGAGTGAAGACATTCTGCAAGAAATGATGTCACGATATCATATCCAAACTAGGAGAAATGTTCACCTTCAGCCAACTTATCCAGACTTCTGGGGCTGGCAGGTAACGTGGTGGTTAAGGGCACTGGACTCCCACATGGCCAACTGTAGTTCGAGTCCCGGACCTGGCAGCTTGCTTTCTCACTTTCTGTCTCTGTCTCTCTCTTACTCTGTCCTTCTCTGGTCAAATTTAAATACATAAATAAATAAATAAAGTTAAATAAAAATAATTTTAAAGAAACTTATACAGACTTTTCTAATTTAAAAAAATCTGGAACAAAGATTTAATAATGCATACAATTTATTATGTATTTCAATGTTCTTTATTCTGGTTTAGTGTAGTATTTTGTTTTAATTACAAGTTGCAGTGGAAGCTATAATCTTGTCAGTGTTTCAGAGACTTGGAAGGTCTTTTCTAGCCCTGAGAATAGTACATGTCAGCCAGCGAAGGAGAGGAGAACATGTTAGGTTAAAGTAGCCAGGGCCAAAGCTAAGAGATGTGAGAGAGGGTGGTGCCTGGGAGAAAAGTAAGTCACACATACCAAACACAAAAATCAAACCAACAAAACACGCAGAACGGAATGTGCTATGTACCATGAAATAATACAAGACTGTCTGGAACGTCAGGAAGATCCTTGACTCTTCACTAATCCTCAACTTTAAATCTCTTTGTGTGACTTTTGTGCAGCAAGTCACTTGTTCCCCTACGTGAAGAAGAGGATCCAAGTCATAAGCCAGTCGAGCACAGAACTGAATCCCATTGAAGTGGCAATTGACGAGATGTCCAAGAAGGTCTCTGAGCTTAATCAGCTTTGCACAATGGAAGACGTGGACATGATCCGACTGCAGCTCAAACTCCAAGGGAGTGTCAGTGTGAAGGTAGGCAGGCACCACCCAAAGTCGAGGTGCTCATGGCCAATGTGACCTGGTATAAATACCCTGGGAATTTTTTTAACACAAAGGGTGTAAGAAGCATTCTGTTTGGTGACACCCTCTAGCACCTTTATCTGGAGTTATAAAGTTGTCTGGTTATGAATGCATAAGGGTAGAGATGAATACCATACATACACTTTCCTTGAGTTTAGCTGAAATAAAATGTCTTCTTCCTCAACCCTTTCATCCCATCTTCTCTGGCTAACTATATTCTGTATCTGTATCTAACTAGTGAGTCAGCTTTGTACTCTTGTACATTTCTATCATCAAGCACCTTATGAAACTGTTTCAAAACAAAAACAAACAAGGTTGGGTCAGCCCATAGCCTGGTGGTTAAGGGAACTAGATCCTACATGGCCAACCATGCATTTCAAGTCCTGGGCCTGGTGGCTTGAAAAACACGCCCATGCATTTGAATGTGTACTCCAAATCCCAAAAGGATGGAGAAAAAAGGACTGCAGTGTGACCATTCCCCATGGGGGTTGTTTTCTCCTCCCTTTCTCTGTATCTCTCTTTCTCTCTGAGAAATGCAAATGTCTTCTGGCAAACTGAAAAAAAAATTTTTTTTAATTAAAAATGGAGAGAGGGACCAGTAGGTGATGTGGAGATTAAGACTCTGGATCCCACATGGCTGACTGCCTACTTGAGTCCCAGACCCAGTGGTTTTAAAATCATACTGTGTGCATATGCATGCATGCCTCGAATCCCAGGGAGCCTGGGGAAGAGAGCTGTGGCATGGCCATCCCCCCTGGAGGTGAATGCTCACTTACCCTCTCCGCTGCTCTCCGGTGAAACCACACACCCTATAGCAAAAAAGCTAAAAAGGAGAGAAAATGTTCCCTACATCATAAAATGTGCGTGTGTGTTTGTCGGGGCTGTGACAACAGGTGGATGCATGTTCATAGTGCATGATTGAAGAGACCAGGATGAACTGTTTGTGAAAGTGTGAGCGGCATTTAAAAACAACTAATAATGGCTAGAACATGGACAAGCAACACCTGGGGTGTTAGCACCTCTATACCTGAGGACACAAGGAGAGGAGGCGTAGAGGAAGCAGCATGGGGAGCAGAGAGAGCCAGCTGCAGACAGATAGGCAAGGCCCCTTCTAGAGGCCAGCAAGGAAGAAGCCCTGGGGCTCAGGACTCTGCAGACCCTGCAGAGGAGCCCCCACTGGGCCTAGCTAAGGCAAGTAACACAACAACCATGAGCACGAAATTGAAAGGAGTGTAATCAAAATACTATTTTAATACAATTTTTTTTGAGAGGTTTTTGCTATAGGGCGTGTGCGCTCGCCAGACAGAAAGAGAGACAGAGAGATAGAAAGCCGGAAGTCACCCCCCCAGGGGGGATGGCCACACCGCAATCCCTTCTCCTCCATTCTCCTCTCGGGATCTTGGGCACGTATGCACATGCGCCCAGCGTGAGTTTAAGCACCGGGTCCGAGACTCGAACCACAGTCGACTACATGGGAGTCCAGCGACATAGCCATTACACTAACTGCTGGTCCCAATACAATTTTTTAAAATCAAGTACAATGCCAAAAATCCTTAACGAACGCAATGTTAAAATGTCCAATAAAGGCAGGCCAGATTATAGCATTCTGCTGAACTGTATCGCACCTAAGGCAAAGAGAAAAATCAGTGACACTAGTCCTGACGTTTCCTTCCTCTCCTCTTCCCTGGCCCTTGTGTTTGTGCCCATCCCATTGGCTGGCTCAAGGGAAAAAGACAAAAAGAGAACAAAGAAAAAAAGGGGGGCAAAAGGCAAGAGAGCCATTGTGGGGCTCCATACAGGACAGCTTCCCCAGGCACGCAGCTGAGGGCAGGAAAGTGGAGGTTGAGTACAGAGTAGGATAGAAAGACCCCGGCAGCCTTGACTGCATCTCCCACACTGGCGATAGCCGGAGAT
>NW_006159557.1:910290-962934 GCF_000334495.1 Tupaia belangeri chinensis | reverse complement strand
TAAGGGCACTGGACTCCCACATGGCCAACTGTAGTTCGAGTCCCGGACCTGGCAGCTTGCTTTCTCACTTTCTGTCTCTGTCTCTCTCTTACTCTGTCCTTCTCTGGTCAAATTTAAATACATAAATAAATAAATAAAGTTAAATAAAAATAATTTTAAAGAAACTTATACAGACTTTTCTAATTTAAAAAAATCTGGAACAAAGATTTAATAATGCATACAATTTATTATGTATTTCAATGTTCTTTATTCTGGTTTAGTGTAGTATTTTGTTTTAATTACAAGTTGCAGTGGAAGCTATAATCTTGTCAGTGTTTCAGAGACTTGGAAGGTCTTTTCTAGCCCTGAGAATAGTACATGTCAGCCAGCGAAGGAGAGGAGAACATGTTAGGTTAAAGTAGCCAGGGCCAAAGCTAAGAGATGTGAGAGAGGGTGGTGCCTGGGAGAAAAGTAAGTCACACATACCAAACACAAAAATCAAACCAACAAAACACGCAGAACGGAATGTGCTATGTACCATGAAATAATACAAGACTGTCTGGAACGTCAGGAAGATCCTTGACTCTTCACTAATCCTCAACTTTAAATCTCTTTGTGTGACTTTTGTGCAGCAAGTCACTTGTTCCCCTACGTGAAGAAGAGGATCCAAGTCATAAGCCAGTCGAGCACAGAACTGAATCCCATTGAAGTGGCAATTGACGAGATGTCCACGAGGGCCTCTGAGCTTAATCAGCTTTGCACAATGGAAGACGTGGACATGATCCGACTGCAGCTCAAACTCCAAGGGAGTGTCAGTGTGAAGGTAGGCAGGCACCACCCAAAGTCGAGGTGCTCATGGCCAATGTGACCTGGTATAAATACCCTGGGAATTTTTTTAACACAAAGGGTGTAAGAAGCATTCTGTTTGGTGACACCCTCTAGCACCTTTATCTGGAGTTATAAAGTTGTCTGGTTATGAATGCATAAGGGTAGAGATGAATACCATACATACACTTTCCTTGAGTTTAGCTGAAATAAAATGTCTTCTTCCTCAACCCTTTCATCCCATCTTCTCTGGCTAACTATATTCTGTATCTGTATCTAACTAGTGAGTCAGCTTTGTACTCTTGTACATTTCTATCATCAAGCACCTTATGAAACTGTTTCAAAACAAAAACAAACAAGGTTGGGTCAGCCCATAGCCTGGTGGTTAAGGGAACTAGATCCTACATGGCCAACCATGCATTTCAAGTCCTGGGCCTGGTGGCTTGAAAAACACGCCCATGCATTTGAATGTGTACTCCAAATCCCAAAAGGATGGAGAAAAAAGGACTGCAGTGTGACCATTCCCCATGGGGGTTGTTTTCTCCTCCCTTTCTCTGTATCTCTCTTTCTCTCTGAGAAATGCAAATGTCTTCTGGCAAACTGAAAAAAAAATTTTTTTTAATTAAAAATGGAGAGAGGGACCAGTAGGTGATGTGGAGATTAAGACTCTGGATCCCACATGGCTGACTGCCTACTTGAGTCCCAGACCCAGTGGTTTTAAAATCATACTGTGTGCATATGCATGCATGCCTCGAATCCCAGGGAGCCTGGGGAAGAGAGCTGTGGCATGGCCATCCCCCCTGGAGGTGAATGCTCACTTACCCTCTCCGCTGCTCTCCGGTGAAACCACACACCCTATAGCAAAAAAGCTAAAAAGGAGAGAAAATGTTCCCTACATCATAAAATGTGCGTGTGTGTTTGTCGGGGCTGTGACAACAGGTGGATGCATGTTCATAGTGCATGATTGAAGAGACCAGGATGAACTGTTTGTGAAAGTGTGAGCGGCATTTAAAAACAACTAATAATGGCTAGAACATGGACAAGCAACACCTGGGGTGTTAGCACCTCTATACCTGAGGACACAAGGAGAGGAGGCGTAGAGGAAGCAGCATGGGGAGCAGAGAGAGCCAGCTGCAGACAGATAGGCAAGGCCCCTTCTAGAGGCCAGCAAGGAAGAAGCCCTGGGGCTCAGGACTCTGCAGACCCTGCAGAGGGGCCCCCACTGGGCCTAGCTAAGGCAAGTAACACAACAACCATGAGCACGAAATTGAAAGGAGTGTAATCAAAATACTATTTTAATACAATTTTTTTTGAGAGGTTTTTGCTATAGGGCGTGTGCGCTCGCCAGACAGAAAGAGAGACAGAGAGATAGAAAGCCGGAAGTCACCCCCCCAGGGGGGATGGCCACACCGCAATCCCTTCTCCTCCATTCTCCTCTCGGGATCTTGGGCACGTATGCACATGCGCCCAGCGTGAGTTTAAGCACCGGGTCCGAGACTCGAACCACAGTCGACTACATGGGAGTCCAGCGACATAGCCATTACACTAACTGCTGGTCCCAATACAATTTTTTAAAATCAAGTACAATGCCAAAAATCCTTAACGAACGCAATGTTAAAATGTCCAATAAAGGCAGGCCAGATTATAGCATTCTGCTGAACTGTATCGCACCTAAGGCAAAGAGAAAAATCAGTGACACTAGTCCTGACGTTTCCTTCCTCTCCTCTTCCCTGGCCCTTGTGTTTGTGCCCATCCCATTGGCTGGCTCAAGGGAAAAAGACAAAAAGAGAACAAAGAAAAAAAGGGGGGCAAAAGGCAAGAGAGCCATTGTGGGGCTCCATACAGGACAGCTTCCCCAGGCACGCAGCTGAGGGCAGGAAAGTGGAGGTTGAGTACAGAGTAGGATAGAAAGACCCCGGCAGCCTTGACTGCATCTACCACACTGGCGATAGCCGTAGGTATCTCAGGTCTGCTCAGACGCAGTGCTGGCATCCCCTTTCCCCTCACTCCTTCCCAAGCGCCACAGCCACATGAACTGGCTACGTGCACTAAGGGAAATGGACTCCTCCCCCAGTGCGAGCCTACTCCTGTGTGTGAGCGTGAATGGGACCTGGCATTGTGCATTCATTCAGCAAATCTGACAAATGCCTCCTTGGGCCAAAGTCTAAGCTAGGCTGTCCAGCAGAACACAGTGAAGCAGTGATCCCGGAGTGGTGCACTCACCACTACCCCAGTGGAATGTCTTTTCTTAGTAGTTATGTGTATGGGGGCCAGCAGGTGGTGTGGTGGTTAAGGCAGTGGACTCCCACATGGCCAACCACAGTTTGAGTCCCAGACTAGAAGCTTGAAAATCACGCCAGGTACATGTGTGCACGTGCTTGAAACCTCAAGGGGAATGGAATGGAAGTGATTGCTTCACGGCCCCTTGGGGAGTGATTTCTGGCTTTCCCTCTCTCTGTCTCTCTCCAGCAAGCTCACATGCCCTATGGTAAAAACCTAAAAGAAAAAAAAAAATAAAAGAAAGAAAAGAAAACTACATGTTTGTCTTATTGCTAATAGGAAGAAAAACCAGCATATCAAACATTTAATTTTATAATACTACATTTAAACAAATGTACTTATGTAAATAAAAGTGAGTCTAATTTTCAAAACTATTAAGAAGAGAGCCATTTAGGTTCACATTTGCCATGCAAATGTACACAAATGTGAGAGACCTGGCTAATGACTGCAGCTGGGGACGGAGAGCAGTGGCAGCACTCAGGCATGCTCTTGAGTAGCTTACTGATGAGTTGGAAGACTGCAGATAAGCCAGGTGTACAAATGGTGGACGACAAGGCAGTGTGAGCGAAGCGAGGTGCCACGTGATTGGTGCAAACCGCTGCCACTCCTTCCACGTGAAGGAGGCCCGTAGAGGAGCTGGGATCATCCTCCGTCAATTCATTTCACCCCAATAGGTGAATGCTGGGCCAATGGCTTATGCACGAGCTTTTCTTGAAGAAACCAACGCAAAGAAATACCCTGACAACCAAGTAAAGCTTTTGAAGGAAATCTTCAGGTAAGCCTCTCTTTGTCGAAGTAGCCCTCCTTGAACTCCATCAGACTGTAAAGCATGATTCCCCAGGAGGCCCCTGATCAGGGTAGCAGAGTATGTCAGCAGATTGACCTTGAACACGAAAATCACTGACCAGTGCCACTTCCTGTGGTTGGTTAATTCACTCAATGTTGTCGCTAAAGGCAATTTGCAGATGCATGTGGGCAGGCCCTGGATGTGAATGAGCGTCTCATCAAGGAGGACCAGCTGGAATACCAGGAAGAACTGAGGTCCCACTACAAGGACATGCTCAGCGAACTCTCCGCAGTCATGAATGAGCAGGTGAGCTTCCTGAGTGAATAGAAGGTGTCCGTCCATTTTACGCCCAATGACAGAGGACTAGAAGGACTCTCAGGCCAGCTGGTGGTGTAGAAGTTAAGGCAGCTGGGTCCCAGTATGGACAACTGCACAGTTTGAGTCCTGGACACAGCAGCTTGAAAAACATGCTGGCCACATGTGTACATGTGCCCAAAATTCCAAGAGGAAAATGGAGGAGGAGAAGGGACTGTGATATGGCCATACCCCCTGGGGGGGGGGGCTGCTTTCTCACTTTCCCTCTCTCTGTCTCTCTCTTGGAAGTGCATATACCCTATAGCAAACCGGGGAAAAAAGTCTGTTCTTCATGCTGAAATCACTACCATGTTGTCTCCCACACACACAACACCCTTTGCCTTAAAGAAGCTATTAGGTTGGGAGAAAATCTGTAGATAAAGAATATAAGATGTTGGGACCAGCAGTTGGCATAATGGCTATATTGCTGGAGTCCCATGTGGTTCAAGTCCCGGACCCAGTGGCTTAAACTCACGCCGCGCATGTGTGCACACGTGCCCAAGATCCCGAGAGGAGAAAGGAGGAGAAGGGATTGTGACATGGCCACCCCCCCCTGGGGGGAGATTTCTCACTTTCTCTCTGTCTCTCTCTGTCTTTCTGGCAAGTGTACGTGCCCTATAGCAAAAATCTCTCCCACAGTTTGCACAAATTTCTTTACCCAAGCCATATGAGCTGTTGGTTTTCTGGAAGGCATGGGAACAATTAGGCACTGAAGAGCTCCATTGGACAGCATTCCCACTAGCATTGCTGCTACTCTCATTTCTGGCTTGAGACATTTTGGCTTGAAGCTGTACTATGGAGTTCTGCACTTTTGCCACTAGGGGTCTCTGCATCCTAACCAGGAAGAGCCCCAGGGCTAGTCAAGGCCTTTTATCTTTAAAACGACACAGTTGTGGAGGATCTTCCCACCCTGCAAGCAAGTCGTGCATGATTTCTGACATATATCCAGGTGTCCTGTAAGCCTGTGCACGAAATTGTGAGCATTCAATACTAATCGGGTACTAAACATGGAGGAGTTGAAAGCCAACCACTGCTTCCTTGGCCTACTTCCCAGCATCTGTCCACTGCCACACTCTGCCTGGACAGCTCATCATCTGTGTCCCTTCCAGGAGTTAGATATGTTCTTTACAGAATAATCGAGCAGCAGAACTTGAGCTATTCTCTCAGTCGTGCCTCCTACATAGTAGACACTCATTTAATTTTAGGTTGTCCTCTTTTTCCTAAATGGCCTACCCCATTAACATGATTCACAAAACATGAAACGTGTTGTACAGATCTTTCATTCTAATTGTAGTTCTCATATACAGTTCTTTTTTTTTTTTTTTTTTTTTTTTTCCTTCCACTACATTTTCACTCTTCAGAGCAGGTAGAGAAAAAAATGGTGGATTGACTTAATGTTGGAGAGAACTCGCCTGGGTGGGCTTCCTAGTGGAGTTAGCATTGGCTTGGGCTTTTTAAGGACTGATGGGAATTAAATCTGCAGGAGAGATGCCTGACTAGCCTGTGGGACATCATCAGTCTGGGAGTAAGACAGAACAGTGATCTGGAAGTTGGGAAAGGGGGTGAAGGAATACTTGTCTCCAATTGTAAATTGCATCTGACCTTAAAACTTGGGGCAAAAATGCTTTTCTCTTTTTTCCTGGCAGCTCTGTCGAGGTCCGTGTTTATACAGCTTCTGTTCCTCTGTGTCTAGTATTTCCCTCAGTACTGTAAGCAAAAGTGGTATGTTCCTCTTTTCTTATGTCTACTCCATCCTTTGTGGCCTTCTGCTGTCTACCCCTTCCCAGCTGTTCCTTTTCCTCAGTCATCTCCATATTGACTAGTGTTGTATCAGGCCTTATGTAATTAAAACAACTTTATTTCCATTGCCAGGTAGGTTGAATGAAAAACAGCTCAACCCACTTGGTGCTTAAAGCTAAAGTTAATAACAGTTTTTAAAGTGAAAATTCATACTTCATCAACTTCTAGAAAGCGTTTGAGCTCATTTTCTCTCCCAAAACAAAGACATGCAATATCCTTAAAATGCTAAAACAAAAAAACAGACCAGGTGACGGGGACCAGCAGGTGGCATGGTGGTTAAGCACTGGACTCCCACATGGTTGACCGCAGTTCCAGTCAGTTTGAGTCCTGTGTCTGCAGCGTGAAATCCGTGGCAGGCATGCGTGTGTGCTGCATACGCAAAATTCCAGGAGGAAAAGGGATTGTGGACGGCCATCCCCCTGGGCAGTTTCTCATTTTCTTCTCTCTCTCTCTCTTTCTGGCGAGCGCACACACCTTATGATTAAAAACAAAAAAAATTAAAATTAAAAAAAGGTTATTACTGGGAGAGAAAATCTATTTCTTTTCCAGGGGAAAAGTTAGCTAAAAGAAGCAACAATTGACTGTATGCATCCTGAAACTGACCTAAAAACAACAAAACTAATAGATTATACGGATCTCGTTATTAAATAAAATAAATAGATCTGTTAGCAGGAAAGGTGAACTTTCTTCTATGTATATTCTGGAAACTGGTAAAGAGAAATTATACATTGAGCTTTCAAAAATAGAAACAATTGTGGACCAACAGGCACGGAGGGGAAGGCAGTGGATCCCACATGGCATACCGCAGGGTTCAAATCCTGGGCCCAGTGGCTTGAAAATTACACCAGCCATGTGTGCATGCATGCCCAAGAACCCAAGAGAAGAATGGAGAAGAGATTGTGGTATGGCCATCCCCCTATGGGGTGATTTCTCACTTTCTCCCTCTCTCTGCAGAGGGCACATGCCCTACAGCAAAAAAAAAAAAAAAAACTGAAGGAAAAGAAAAATTAGGATAGATAGATTCAAAATTAAAAAGAGAGAAAAATGGAAACAGAATTAATTATGCAATTCACACCAGGAGTATCTAGGGAAGTCTTGACCAGGAGAGTATGCCGAAGCCATGAAGTTAACAAAATCCTTCCATGTAAGGAAGCGATGGTACAGGATAAAGTGGACGCTGGTGTGTACAGTGCGGACTGGCACTGAGATGAAGCAGTTCAAGTTGTCAGTGCCAAGCAGGCAAGAATTACTTTCATAGTCAGCCAGAATCTCACACTGTTTCATAAATAACCAAGAAAACATAAACGCCTCCTTTCACGGAGGCGAAAGCACATCTGAGTATCCACATGAAACATAAGTATAAGATGCTCGTTTGGAGTCCGTTTCAACATCCCTGAGAGTGACGGCATAGTGAAGCCAACTCCGGTGACGGGAATCAAACATAAAATACAGAAGGCAGTAGACATGTCCTGGTATGGTGCCAACCAGGTGAAATGCCAAGTTAAAAATATTGCTCTTAAAGTCTCGTTAGACTTTGAACCCATTACCAGCCACATTACTTAGGCAGTTTTGTGACATTAAACCAAGGAAAATCTGTTGAAGGTATAGGATATTCAGATTCTGAGCATTCTTCAGGGGACAGAAGTCGCAGGTCCATCCCGGACTAGGGACAGAACTGAAGGTCATGGCACAGGGTGGTAATGAGTGAAGTTAGTGGGAAAATCCTCATAACTAGAAACTTGGTTAATGTTGAGCTGTATAAATACATGTTATAGGATTTCTGTTCTATTTATACGTCATTGTTTGGATAGATCAGCTGAGGAAATATTACTTAGGCATATTGACCTTATTTTTAAAAGTCAACTCAAGTGCTTCCTTTTGGCCAGAACTGCCATCTTTCAGTAATTAACCAAAATGACGAACACAAAGGGAAGGAGGTGAAGCACCTGATATATGTTCCCTAGGCCTTTTAGAAAACATGGAGTTGTTCCTGTGGCAACATATATGCGAATCTACAAGAAAGGTGATATTGTAGACATTAAGGGAATGGGTACTGTTCAAAAAGGAATGCCTCACAAATGTTACCATGGCAAAACTGGAAGAGTCTACAATGTTACCCAGCATGCTGTTGGCGTTGTTGTGAACAAACAAGTTAAGGGCAAGATTCTTGCCAAGAGAATCAATGTGCGTATTGAGCATATTAAACATTCTAAGAGCAGAGATAGCTTCCTAAAACGTGTGAAGGAAAATGACCAGAAAAAGAAAGAAGCCAAAGAGAAAGGTACCTGGGTTCAACTAAAGCGCCAGCCTGCTCCACCCAGAGAAGCACACTTTGTGAGAACCAATGGAAAGGAGCCTGAGCTACTGGAACCTATTCCCTATGAATTCATGGCATGATGGGTGTTAAAAATAAACTAATCTGTGGTCTAAAAAAAAAAAAAAAAAGTAAATTCAAGTCAAAATATAGTATTTCTTCTTTCTCCATTAACATGAACATTTAAGTGAGGTTTCCATGTTTTCCATTTTTTGGCAGATTTTGCCCATTAAGAATGATAAACTTTTAGGATAGAATCAAATCTTAGAATTACTCAGCTACATGTGTAGGTTTCCCTTGGACATTTATACACTTATATCTGACAGTGAGGAGTATCATGAATGTACTTTAAATCTTGACAAAATAGCTAGTACACAGACTTGAGCAAAAACTCTTCAGATCGCCTTTGATAAGTGTATTTTCAAAATCTGCAAATACTCTGTGTTTGGGACTATTAAGATTAACCTCTCTATGACCATTTTGTTCTGTGTCCTGTCTTGTTTTAAGATTACGGGCAGGGACGACCCATCAAAGCGCGCAGTGGAGCGAACCTTCACTCGAATCATTAGCAAAGCCACGCCAACCCTGCCCATGGTCTCAGTCTCCTCTAGTGCTGAAGTTTGAGTGATGCGGCGTCAGACACACCTCCAAGAGAACTTGCTGAATTTGCAGCTAATCACAGGGAAGAGAAAGATGGATTTAATTTATTTGAAGTTTTTACAGTGTTAATATTTTTGTTTACCTCGCCAGCTTGAGAAGTTTGGCAGCCTCTGGATTTGCACATTTCTTATGACATTTTTTTTTTCTTGAAATGGTTTTGATCAAGCCAAGATGAATATTTGCCATGAAGCTCCAAATGAATGTGTGGATCAGAAGCAAGCCCTAAGTTTGCTGTCAGTTATCATGACGTTCAGTCCCTAGTCCCAGCACACATATTTTAAAGGTCAAAGTGAACGTTTTTGTAACATTTAATTATATTTCAGATGTAAATAGAAGATTGTAAAATATATGGTTTTTACCAAATTTAAAAGAAACTTTTTAGTTAATATGACAGTACTAAAATTATATGAATAACATTTCAGATACTATTATATTAAAATATTTGTGTATGTGTACAAAAGTGTTGATAAATACTAATCTTGAAAGTTTGTGGAGTTCCTTGATTTGTAATATATGTGCTCTTAAAAGTAATGGGATGTGAAATTATAGAAGTATTTTGTTGTTGTTGATAGAAATAAAAGATACAGTTACTTTGCATTTGGGTTCCTCTTGAAGACTGGGTGAGTCACTGTTAAAAACGATTCATTATGTGTCTACTGAATGCATCATTTAGTCAGTGCTTAACAATGCCTTACCAAGAAGTCAGGGAAGGACTCAAACCTCAACTGGAAAATCCCTCCAAAGATGAACTACACAGATGGAAGTTTCCAACCCTAGGAGAATATTAGAATGATTTGGGGGAAATATAATGAATCACAACCTTGAGAATTGTGGTATTTATCGGGAGTATCCACAAATATTCCATTTCTGGACTCTATTAACTGGGGATAGGATTATACTTTCTTTCCTCTCTTGACAATTTTAAATTATTAATTTTAGAGGAGAATAAAGTAACTGCTTTAGTCATTGGAATGTGAATAGTAGGGGCATGTGTTGCTTTTAGGCAGAAGCCTTAAAAGCCAGTAAGTGTTCAGCCCACTCGCTTCCCCTGCTGTTGTTATCATCAAAGCATTTGGAGATGGAACTTGGTTCAGCCTGAGTCCCTGAGTGACCACGACAAACAAGACACACTCACATCTTACTCCCTTCTAACCCTATTGGTTACACATTATACAGTCTTTTAAAAAATTATGCCAGGTGCATGCGTATGCCTGCCCAGAATCCCAATGGAAGACTGGAAGAGAAGGGATTGAGGCATAGCTATCTCCCTGAGGGGTGATTTCCCTCTCTCTCTCTCTCTCTCTCTCTCTCTCTCTCGTAAGTTCACACACCCTACAGCAAAAATTAAAAATAAATAAATAACTGAGACATTCTTGATACTATTACATGTGCTCTTCAGGTTGCCACAGTCCTCACCAGGCCCTAATCAACTTAGATCAGTTTCTCTTCCATTGCCTGCCTATGGCCCACAGCATGTTCAGACCCCAGTTCAGACAAAACTTTGTCTAATTACAGGGGTTACTTGGTGATAAGCAGACCACCTGCTTATGCCTTAGACTGCATAGTTTTGAGCCCCATCAAACTTCATGACATATAAATCTATAAGAGTAGCCCAATGCCCAGACCAACATCGTTCTTAACATATTAAGGTATAAAAATTCCACCAAATCCTCTTCTAATTAACTACTCCATGAGATTACTTTGTAGCAGGTAATCCTTTGTAAACAGTGACCTGATTTTGAATTGCAAGACACTGAATTCTCATTTTTCTGTTCTTTGTCATCTTTCTGTATTTTTTACGTAATGACTCCTCAAAATAAGCTTAGTAAGGAACCAACAGTTAGCCTAGTGGCTATGTCGCTTGACTCCCACGTAGTCAACCACGGTTCGTATCCCAGACCCGGTGGCTTAAAACTCACACCGGGCGTGTGTGCGTGCATGTGTGCCCAAGATCCCGAGAGGAGAATGGAGGAGAAGAGATTGTGGTGTGGCCATTCCCCCAGGGGGTGATTTCTCGCTTTCTGTCTCTCTGTCTCTGTCTGTCTGTCTGGCGAGCACACACTCCCTATAGCGAAAACCTCTCCAAATAAATAAATAAATAAATAAGCTTAGTAAAAAATAATAGTAAAACTCCCAGCTGTATAGATCAAAGACTGAAAATGAAAGAAATGGCATTGTTTCACTATTGTTTACCCTGGAAGAGATCCAGCACAGAGTAAGTGAATCGAATACTTAGGCTGTCCAGCCTGGGTCTTTCCCCCTCATCCATGCATTTTCCTTTTCAGTGGCCATTTTTCTTTTCATTCTCATTTCTAAGTGGAAAATGTCCAGTCCGGGGAAAAAAAAAAAAAAAGCAATAGGTCCCCTCATTTCTTTAAACGATTGCCTTGCAAATTAGTGTCCACCACCCAAATCTTACACAGTATGTCCCTAGTCTGTGCCCTCACTCATTTGGAAGCCAATGTACATGGGCCAGTCGGCATTTTCTTTCACAGTGAAACAGAAGTACCTCTGTGGGAGGTACTTAGGAAAAGATGGAGAGCATGTTACTGAGGAGGAGTGACTTTTATAACCCTGCAGTGGGATTTGCAGATTGGTGATCTGTCATCTTAAAATAGTCAAATGTTCATCGGGCATTTCTAAGGCATGAGGTTTCACTTCAAGTCATCTGAGATGTACCATGTCAAGCTGTTGCTGCCAAAGGTCATTTAAAAAAATTTCCAGTCGTTTAAATGTGGGCCTTGGGACCAGCAGTTAGTGTAATGGTTATGTCGCTGGACTCCCATGTAGTCGACCGCGGTTCGTGTCCTGGACCCGGTGGCTTAAAACTCACGCCAGGCGCGTGTGCATGCATGCCCAAGATCCCGAGAGGAGAATGGAGGAGGAGATTGTGGCATGGCCATTCCCCCAGGGGGTGATTTCTCACTTTCTATCTCTCTGTCTCTGTCTGTCTGTCTGGCAAGCGCACACACCCTATAGTAAAAACCTCTCAAAAAAAAAAAAATGTGGGCTCTTTCTCCTTCTTCTGCTCTTTTCTTGCCAAAAGTGCTTGCTTTGTTTGGGTGGCTTTGAGGGAGGGCTTGATAAGCCTTTCTCTCTTTCAGGAGATTTTCTGGAACCAAAGCGCTCTTTTTCCTTTGCTCTGGTTCCACCATCTTTGCAGTACTAAGGGGCAATCTTTGATGCAAGAGGATGAACTTCTGATTTGGGGGAGTTAAGGTTTTCAGGTAAAGTTTTTAAGTCCTTTGTTAAAGTTTTTCCTCAACCCACAACCCTCTCCACCATCTCACTACATTAATAATTTCTTCTACCAGACTGAAAGACTGGAGGACATAAAAGCATTAACAATTATTATGGTCAGTAGAGACAAAGTAGACACTTGTGGGAGGGGAAGAACATAGGAAAGCAAATTTGGGGGGAAAAAAGAGGTGAGACATTTGTGGGACACAGATATGATTTATTATATGTTGATGAGGATGTGTGTAGTATTCTCAGCTGGGCTGGACTGAGGTGTGTAACATGCTGGGTAAAGTCCCTTCACAATCTAAATGATGTATAGCAGTAGAATGTATAAATAATAATAAGTTTTTTTTAAAAAAATAAGGAACTAAGAAAATAAAGAAAAATGAAAAAAATATAATAGACTAAGAATGTCTAATAAAATAGATGTTTCAGTTATAACCACTACCTATTTATTTGTGTGAAGATCAAATAAGTAAATAACAACTCTAAGATCCTAGTAAACTGTAGTGGTATAATTTTTCCTGTAATAAGTTAATTTTGAAAGCATATAAAAAATAAATTTGTAATGTAAATATTTTTTTAAATGCTTGTGAAAGTTGAACTTTTTTTTTTGAGAGGTTTTTGCTATAGGGCACATACACTCACCAGAAAGACAGAGACAGAGAGACAGAAAGCTAGAAATCACCCCCCAGGGGGGATGGCCATGCTGCAATCCCTTCTTCTCCATTCTCCTCTCGGGATCTTGGGCACGCATGCACATGCGCCTGGCGTGAGTTTAAGCCACCGGGTCCAGGATTCAAACCATGGTCAACTACATGGGAGTCCAGCGACATAGCCATCACACTAACTGCTAGTCCCAAGTTGAACATTTTAGATGTTGAAATAAAAAAAATGTAACAATTAGACTGGGAGAAAAAATAATCTCCTCTACCTAGACCTAAAGCTATTCCCAAATTTAAACAGAAACAAAGAACCATATCTGATAAAAGTCTGAAGGCTCAGATTGGTATATACTTGGGACAATCACTTAAACTCTTTAAACTTTATCTCTAAGAGGATAAGGGCTATGATAGCATGAATAGTTGTTAGAAAAAAGAAAAAAAAAGAGGAACAAGGCGATACTTTGTAAAGTGATATGCACTGTGTCTCGTGTCAATCATGAATTGACAAGTGTCAGTTAGCTAGTCTACTGTCTCACTCTCTCTTCCTGTATCATGCCAAAGCAACTCTCAGCAATGAGAGCCAATTCTCAGAGAATATTTAAGATCTGAGTGTCAGGAATGGACCTACCACAGGAAAATAGAAATGTAGAGCCTTTATTGGGAGCACTCCAGGACGAGGTTCTCTGGTCCACAGAAAGGGAGAGGAAGGGAGAAGTCAGAGAAGTCGCGCGCTGGGGTGGGATTTGGCCACTTTTATAAGGGTATAGGGAGGGGGAGTGTTTTAGAGGTAGAAACAGTCCACGTATAGTAAAGACTTACAGGAGTGCAGACTACTGTGCCACAGAAGGTCTGGTGACATGTGCAGAGTAGAGTCCCGTGTGCAAAGCAGAGCGCCACGTACAGAACAAAATGCATGTGCTACATCCGGGTTAGATTCGAGTGCTGCGCAGGTCTGATGACAGACTAGATCTGGTTGCATCAGCCTACCGTGTGGAGTGGCGTCCAGCCCCCTACATCCAAGCTGCCCAGGCCTCAGCCTAACATGAGGGCTAATTAGAGAACTGTATGTGAATAAAAAAGGAAGTTTTAAAATGTAAAACAGGACCAGCAGATGGCGTAATGGTTACATTGCTAGACTCCCATGTTGCTGGCTGTGGTGGGAGTCCCTGTGGTGACTTAAAACACACAGGACACACGTGCATGCATGCCCGAAATCTCAAGAGGAGAAAGGAGAAGAAGGGATTGCAGTGTGACCATCCCTCCGGTGGGTGATTTCTCACTTTCTGTCTCTCTGTATCTCTGGTGAATGCACACGCCCTATAATAAAAATCTCTCTGGGGAAAAAAAAAAAAGTAAAACAGTTTCGGTGAATGAGAGTGTAAGGAATGGCAAGAGCTAGCATCTGCGATCGAGTCCTCTGCGCCTCTGCCCTGGCTATGTCCTGAGCCTTACCTTGAGGATTTACAGTCTAATCCCATTCTGGCCAGTTCACTTGCCTGAGGTGGAACAGGACGAAAGTTGAGTAAACGGGGCACACAGAGAAGCTATGGTGAATGGAAGACGGAATACGCATATGTAGATTCAAAACATGCGTGATTAAAGTGTTTCCAGGTGAATTAGGGAGATGGGTTATATGAGCGAAAAATGATAATAAATTTTCATGAAAGCTCTAAACCCCTTGATATTCTTGCAGTGGGCTGCATGTGGTGGGGAAGGAAGACAAGAGAAAGATAATTGAATGGAGACATCCTAGATCATACGGGAAACACCACAGTGAGCACGTAGGATTGTTCTTAGAGTGCTAAGGACTACAAGATAGATCAAAACATTCCCATTCCATGAAGTGGGATGGGTTCATGAAAGTCATTTGGAATAAAGGTAACGGTAATTAGCATGAGTAACTGAGCATGCGTTTACAAAAAATAGCTTTAAATAATACCAGCATGGGGAAATTCCCAGGGGAACCTGCTCGCAGTTCTCTTACATCATTAGCAGTAACACCCTAAGTATAGCATGTTGTTTCTTGGATATTTGCCTAATACAGAAAGGATAGTTGCTTCTGAGGCTGATGATTTTTCTTATACAGATGTTCTTTGATTTACAATGGGATTATATCTCAGTAAACCTATTGGTAGATTGAAAAATCACAAGTCAAGACCTGCATTCCATCAACACACAGCACAGTCATAGCGACTATACCTAGAGTGGGTGGGCTGTTTTCTGTGGTTATAAATAGGACGGTGGTTATTTATAGGACATCTGACTGAACAGAGTTGCCTATAGACTGAGGAGGTTTGGTTTATAATATTTGCAGGGAGGATAGTGAGTTCTTTTGATTTCTGAAGTGCCTATTTTCTGTAATGTGACTTCCATTTAGATAAGAATTTTTCTAAGAATGTCTAATAAAATAGATGTTTCAGTTATAACCACTACCTATTTATTTGTGTGAAGATCAAATAAGTAAATAACAACTCTAAGATCCTAGTAAACTGTAGTGGTATAATTTTTCCTGTAATAAGTTAATTTTGAAAGCATATAAAAAATAAATTTGTAATGTAAATATTTTTTTAAATGCTTGTGAAAGTTGAACTTTTTTTTTTGAGAGGTTTTTGCTATAGGGCACATACACTCACCAGAAAGACAGAGACAGAGAGACAGAAAGCTAGAAATCACCCCCCAGGGGGGATGGCCATGCTGCAATCCCTTCTTCTCCATTCTCCTCTCGGGATCTTGGGCACGCATGCACATGCGCCTGGCGTGAGTTTAAGCCACCGGGTCCAGGATTCAAACCATGGTCAACTACATGGGAGTCCAGCGACATAGCCATCACACTAACTGCTAGTCCCAAGTTGAACATTTTAGATGTTGAAATAAAAAAAATGTAACAATTAGACTGGGAGAAAAAATAATCTCCTCTACCTAGACCTAAAGCTATTCCCAAATTTAAACAGAAACAAAGAACCATATCTGATAAAAGTCTGAAGGCTCAGATTGGTATATACTTGGGACAATCACTTAAACTCTTTAAACTTTATCTCTAAGAGGATAAGGGCTATGATAGCATGAATAGTTGTTAGAAAAAAGAAAAAAAAAGAGGAACAAGGCGATACTTTGTAAAGTGATATGCACTGTGTCTCGTGTCAATCATGAATTGACAAGTGTCAGTTAGCTAGTCTACTGTCTCACTCTCTCTTCCTGTATCATGCCAAAGCAACTCTCAGCAATGAGAGCCAATTCTCAGAGAATATTTAAGATCTGAGTGTCAGGAATGGACCTACCACAGGAAAATAGAAATGTAGAGCCTTTATTGGGAGCACTCCAGGACGAGGTTCTCTGGTCCACAGAAAGGGAGAGGAAGGGAGAAGTCAGAGAAGTCGCGCGCTGGGGTGGGATTTGGCCACTTTTATAAGGGTATAGGGAGGGGGAGTGTTTTAGAGGTAGAAACAGTCCACGTATAGTAAAGACTTACAGGAGTGCAGACTACTGTGCCACAGAAGGTCTGGTGACATGTGCAGAGTAGAGTCCCGTGTGCAAAGCAGAGCGCCACGTACAGAACAAAATGCATGTGCTACATCCGGGTTAGATTCGAGTGCTGCGCAGGTCTGATGACAGACTAGATCTGGTTGCATCAGCCTACCGTGTGGAGTGGCGTCCAGCCCCCTACATCCAAGCTGCCCAGGCCTCAGCCTAACATGAGGGCTAATTAGAGAACTGTATGTGAATAAAAAAGGAAGTTTTAAAATGTAAAACAGGACCAGCAGATGGCGTAATGGTTACATTGCTAGACTCCCATGTTGCTGGCTGTGGTGGGAGTCCCTGTGGTGACTTAAAACACACAGGACACACGTGCATGCATGCCCGAAATCTCAAGAGGAGAAAGGAGAAGAAGGGATTGCAGTGTGACCATCCCTCCGGTGGGTGATTTCTCACTTTCTGTCTCTCTGTATCTCTGGTGAATGCACACGCCCTATAATAAAAATCTCTCTGGGGAAAAAAAAAAAAGTAAAACAGTTTCGGTGAATGAGAGTGTAAGGAATGGCAAGAGCTAGCATCTGCGATCGAGTCCTCTGCGCCTCTGCCCTGGCTATGTCCTGAGCCTTACCTTGAGGATTTACAGTCTAATCCCATTCTGGCCAGTTCACTTGCCTGAGGTGGAACAGGACGAAAGTTGAGTAAACGGGGCACACAGAGAAGCTATGGTGAATGGAAGACGGAATACGCATATGTAGATTCAAAACATGCGTGATTAAAGTGTTTCCAGGTGAATTAGGGAGATGGGTTATATGAGCGAAAAATGATAATAAATTTTCATGAAAGCTCTAAACCCCTTGATATTCTTGCAGTGGGCTGCATGTGGTGGGGAAGGAAGACAAGAGAAAGATAATTGAATGGAGACATCCTAGATCATACGGGAAACACCACAGTGAGCACGTAGGATTGTTCTTAGAGTGCTAAGGACTACAAGATAGATCAAAACATTCCCATTCCATGAAGTGGGATGGGTTCATGAAAGTCATTTGGAATAAAGGTAACGGTAATTAGCATGAGTAACTGAGCATGCGTTTACAAAAAATAGCTTTAAATAATACCAGCATGGGGAAATTCCCAGGGGAACCTGCTCGCAGTTCTCTTACATCATTAGCAGTAACACCCTAAGTATAGCATGTTGTTTCTTGGATATTTGCCTAATACAGAAAGGATAGTTGCTTCTGAGGCTGATGATTTTTCTTATACAGATGTTCTTTGATTTACAATGGGATTATATCTCAGTAAACCTATTGGTAGATTGAAAAATCACAAGTCAAGACCTGCATTCCATCAACACACAGCACAGTCATAGCGACTATACCTAGAGTGGGTGGGCTGTTTTCTGTGGTTATAAATAGGACGGTGGTTATTTATAGGACATCTGACTGAACAGAGTTGCCTATAGACTGAGGAGGTTTGGTTTATAATATTTGCAGGGAGGATAGTGAGTTCTTTTGATTTCTGAAGTGCCTATTTTCTGTAATGTGACTTCCATTTAGATAAGAATTTTTAAAAAAAAGAAGAAGAAATAAGTTTTATAAATCAATTTAAATCCCATTTTTTTTTTAACTTTTTAAAATACTTTTGGGGACCAGCAGTTGGCATAATGGCTATGTCACTGGACTTCCATGTAGTCGACCACAGTTTGAGTCCCAGATCCGGGGGATTAAACTCACGCAGGGCACGTGTGCATGCATGCCCAAGATCCTGAGAGGAGGATGGAGGAGAAGGGATTGCAGCGTGGCCATCCCCCCTGGGGGGTGATTTCTCGCTTTCTGTCTCTCTGTCTCTCTCTCTCTCTTTCTGGCGATGGTTTGTGCCCTATAGCAAAAACCTCTCAAAAACCAAAAATTTTGTTATAGGTCACATGTACTCACAGAGATAGACACAGAGAGAGAGAGAAAGGGAAAGTGAGAAATCACACACGCACACACACACACACACACACACACACGGGGGATGACCACACTGCAATCCCTTCTCCTCCATTCTCCTTTCTGGACTCTGCACATGCCTGCATACATACACACCAGTGTGACCCTCAAGCCACCAGATCCAGGATTTCAACTGCATAATCAGCCACGTGGGACCCAGCCGCCCCAACCTCCATGCCACCTGCTGGCCCTTAACTTTTAATAAAAGTAGAGTAAACTGAAATTCCAGCCTAAGTTTCATTTTAGGCTGGATGGTTCTCTGGAAACATTTCCAAATAGTGACCCAAATCCAGGGGAGAGGCTTTTCATTGCCTCAGCTCAAAAACACTCCCCTGTGCTCTTGAAGGCAGATGAGCTCAACATATTCCGAGTGGCCTCAAATTCACAGCCTCTCTTTTCTTCTGAGCAAAAGAGATGTTGACTCTCATAGGTTTATTCAACTGGCTATTCTTGAGCTATAGGAGCTGAGAGAGTAAGTGGCCCCTTACTTTGCCTCTAACATTTAGAAAAGTCGAAAATGGGAGTCCTTCTCAGAATGATACTGTTTCCATTAGGATTTTAAGCTCAAGAACTGCAGATGACGATGCAAAGCAATCTGCTGGCTTTTCCTCCGGGGACCTGGGCTCAGACATTATGGGTATTTATAGACCCTGTTGGGAAAAGTTAGGGATGAACAACAACGTCCCTTTCTAAACTAATGCTCGCTGCCTTTCGTAATAGAACAGGAGTGTAACTATGCTGACAGAGCCTCAGATTCTTTCCCCCACTGCCCCTTCCTAGCTAGCTATTATTGCTCTTGCTTGAAATGAATCAGAATCCCCAGAGGGAATGGGTAGGTCGCACACCCGAGAAATAGGGATTTCCTCACATCATGCATCTGGCAAGAATGAAACAAGATGTTTTTTTAAAATGCATGAACCACAAATGAATCTAACCCTGCAAACTAAGCCAACTTTTTTTTTTTTTTTTTTGAGAGAGAGGTTTTTTCTATAGGGTGCGTGCTCACCAGAAAAACAGAGAGAGACAGACAGAAAGCGAGAAATCACCCCCCGGGGGGATGGTCACGCCGCAATCCCTTTTCCTCCATTCTCCTCTCGGGATCTTGTGCACGCATGCACACTCTCCCAGTGTGAGTTTGAGCCACCAGGTCCGGGACTCAAATTGTGGTTGACTACGTGGGAGTCCAGCAACATAGCCATACGTCAATTGCTGGTCACGCAACACTTCTTGAGTCCAGGGCAGCTCACCGGCCCTGGGGAATCTAAGGCTTCTTATTTGCAAAAGCTCCCACACAATGGAGCATCTGTTTGTTTCTGGAGAATAGCATGACAGTATTATGTTTACATCTATCAAAATAGATTTCACTTGACCTTACTTATATTTATATTATTAAAAGTCAGATTTTCAAGTAAAATGTAAATAAATAAATAAAAGTGTTAAATTTGATAATAGGTTACATTACTGCTATTTTTTTATTTTTTTTATTTTATTTCTTTTTAGAGAGAGATTTTTGCTATAAAGCACATGCACTTACCAGAGAGACAGAGAGACAGAAAGTGAGAAATCACTCCCTGGGGCATGTCCGCACTGCAATCCCTTCTCTTCCATTCTCCTCTCAGGACTTTGGGCATGCACACATGCACCCAGCATGAGCTTAAGCCACCATATCCAGGACTCGAACCACAATTGACTACATGGGAGTCCAGTGATATAACCATTACACCATCTGCTGGTCCTGCTCTAAGTTTTCTTTATATTTTCACTCTCACCAAATGTGCAGTTTTTCTACTCCTTTCAAAAAAAAACTGAGGGGACCAGCAGTTAGCATAGTGGCTATGTCACTGGACTCCCATGTAGCTGACCGCAGTTCAAGTCCTGGACCCGGTGGCTCAAACTCACGCTAGGGGCGTGTGTATGCGTGCCCAAGATCCTGAGAGGAGAATGGAGGAAAAGAGATTGCGGCGTGGCCACCCCCCCTGGAGGGGGAGGGTGATTTCTCGCTTTCTGTCTCTCTGTCTCTCTCTGTCTGTCTGGCGAGCTCACGCGCCCTATAGCAAAAAAAAAAAAAAAAAAAAACCTGAGAAAGGTGACTTGGGCAAAATGAAGGAGTGTGAAACTATAATTCGATTTCCTCTTCCTAAGTCTGCAGAGATCTTTTGTGGGTGGAATGTGTAATTGTCCTACCCTTTCCCCTCAGAAATGGCCTTGAGGACAGTGCTATCTGGAGTGAAAACCATGCTTTATCTTCTAATCAGTTTCATCTTTTTAATGAAATTAGCACTTTTTAGGTTCCTCATTTACATATCAGATGACATGCCTGTTGAAATCTAAATGTTAAGATAGTTTCTTTTTTACAATTAGGAAGTAATGTTTTCTTTGTTGGCATAACCCAACTTATATTTTCTATATTGTGATATTTTGACATTAGAACATGCAATTAAAATCATATCTGGGGAACCAGCAGTTAGCGTAATGGCTATGTCTCTGGACTCCCACGTAGTCGACCGCGGTTCACGTCCTGGACCCGGTGGCTTAAAACTCACGCCGGGCGCGTGTGTGTGCGTGCCCAAGATCCCGAGAGGAGAATGGAGGAGAAGGGATTGCGGCGTGACCATCCCCCCTGGGGGGTGAATTCTTGCTTTCTGTCTCTCTGTCTCTCTCTGTCTGTCTGGCGAGCACACGTCCTCTATAGTGAAAAACCTCTCCAAAAAAAAAGAAAACATCATATCTGGAAGGCTTCCACAGCAATCCATTGCACCTGCAGGCCATAACACCTTCTCCTGGTCTCACATAGCTAAAATGTTGGATGGCACAAGAGCAATGAAAAGAAAAAGTCACAGAGAGAGATTGAAAGCAAATCACTGAATTCAAGTATATAACTCCTTGGAGGCAGAGACCTCATCTGTGTATATTCCAGGGACCCAGCAAAGTGCCTGTCTTACAGAAGGGTTTCAGTCAACACTTGCTGTACAAGTAGGTGAATGAATTAGTCAATATTCAAAAAGGAATCAAGGATAGACTTCTTTGAGCAATTTCATACCGACTAATGACTCTCTTTGGTTTCCTTCCTCATTCCTTTGAAGGTGGGAAGTTTTAAGTAGACAGGCAGGGTGGCGTGGAACACCCCTCTGCTCTTGCTCAAGTGTAGGTCCCCAGCATTACCACTAACTGTTTGTGTGACCTTGAATGAACCCCCTCACTAAGCCTTTGTTTCATCATCTTTAACATGGTAATAATAAAGACTCAGGCCAGCAGGTGACATGGTGGCTGAGGCGCCAGACTCCCATATGGCCAACCGTCATTCGAGTCCCAGTCCTAACCTGCCAGCTTTCTTTCTCTCTCACGTGCAATAGGGCACATACCTTACTGCAAATTTAAAATTAATAATAAGAAATAAATAAATAAATAAATTCTCAAAAAATAATAATAAATAGATGTCACAAGGTTCTTTAGAGGATTAAATGAAATAAAAACATGAAGTTCTTAACATCAGGTCTGGCAACACTATGGCCCTCAGTAATAGCTCTGTGAGCCAGAACAATTAAGATGGTACCAGAGAAGAGCTGGCTTGGTGGTGCAGCAGTAATACACTACTCGAGGAATGTCAGATTCATTTGGAAGGTCACGGGTTTGGTTCCCCAGTTACCCTATACAAGTGGAGTGTATGCGCCCAAGATCCTGGCTGGTGAGAAAACTGTGGGGGTTGATGGTATGAGATTGCATTGAGGGTGCTTGTCTCTCTCTTTCTTTTACTCTCATGAAAGAAAGAAATAAACTTTATTTTTTAAAAAGACAGTACCAAAAGGAACCCATTGAGAAGTTAGGAGTCATGACTTCAAATTGTTTTTTTTTAATAACATTTATAAAGTGAGATGCCACATGTTCTCACTTATCTGTGGAAATTGGGGAGAAAATGGTTTTATAGAGACAGAGAGATGAGAGTGATTGCCACAGGCTGAGAGGGGTAGGGGCAGGGGCAAGGATAGAGGGGCGTTGACTAACAGAAATGCAATCGCAGATAGAAGAAATGATATCTAGTGCTATAAAATACAATGGCGAGAATATAGACGGCAACAATTTGCTGTGTATCTCAAAGGAGGTAAGTAAAAGGGAGCGTGTCAAACATTGGTTGAGATGAGGAGTATGCGAATTATCCTGATTTAATGCACTGTATTCTTTTACTGAAAAAAATCTCATTGTACCCCACAAATAAGTACAATTATTATATGTTCATTTATAGACTCTAAAAAGCTTTTAGAAATGATAAAAAGAAATAAATGATCAATGCATAAACTAGGAAACCAGTAACTCGTACTGTCTTCTAATGACTCGTGGTCACCAGTGGTAGGGTTAGTGGAAGCCTTGGGGTACACTCCCCTTTCTGTGAGGCCCCTGATGCAGGAGTGCATGTCTCTGCTGGCCTCATGTACCCTGTACTGAAAGTATGACTCCAAATGCACAAATAGTACTATTATCTGCATGTATCTCTAAGGAAAGATGCTACTTACTGCCTTGGCTTTGAATAAACCATTTGAAATTGCCCATAACACATGAAAGTGAAATTAGCATAAGTGCTGACAAAGAAAATGAAAACAGGAAAGGCATGCTTTCCGAAGTCCAGCTGGATGAGACAGTTATGTGCACAACGCTGTTCCTTATTTTAGTCAATGATGTCAAAAATAATTTGGCACAAAATTTGCCTCCTATGTTAGTGAGCCAACTTGATCGACAATAGTGAGAAAAAAAATACTAAAAAGATGTAAATATTGTTGATTTTTAAAATGCCTGGAAACTGCATATAACCTTGACCTGCTATTTTATAGAAATTGAGACTGGAGACCCATTAAATAGAAGAATGGTCTCAGTAATCACATATTGTAATTATCACCCAAAAGCTCATTCAAAAAATGGAAATTGATAACTTTTCAGAGCTTTATGTACAATAACTAAGTCATATACATTTATTGTTAAAGAAAATGCAAAGCCAAATTTAAATGGATTAGATGAGGACATGTGTATAGGGGAAACCTAAAATAAACTACTCACTCACTAGTTTATTCCAAAAACCAACACATGCACACACTCATACACAGGTATAGTATAATCATTTTAACAAGACACAATGTGTCTATACATAAGTGGAAAATATAAGAAAGAGATTAGTAGAAGAGTGCCAGGCCCCTCAAACCTAGGTTCATCATATACTTTGGATTTTAGATAAACTAATTATAGCAAGTACGTTGACACCAAGTAGTTTGGTACATTCCTAACTCAGTCAGAATAATGGCAGAAACTACATCCATGAGGCTTTTTACTATGTCCTAATGTAATTCGGGAATCACTCCTAAGGATTCCATGAGCTACATGGAGTCTACTTTTACACAGGCTGATGTCTACCTTGTACCTTCTTGAAAGATGGGTGAGTGAGCTGAAGAGATAACCCTCTAAGAAAGACATAGGAACAGCAAAAAAAAACCATATGAAAAAAATACTCAACATCCCTTATCATAAAGGAGATACGAATCAAAACCACAATGAGATACCACCTAACCCCAATCAGAATGGCTAAGATTTAAAAAATAAGAATAGTAAGTGCTGGCAAGGGTGTAGCGGAAAGGGAACTCTGCTATACTGTTGGCGGGAACGTAAATTAGGACAGTCACTGTGGAGAACAGTACAGAGCTTTCTCAAAGACCTACAAACTACCATTGATACAGCAATTCCACTCCTGGCTATCTATCCAAAGGAAAGGAATATACTCAGTCTGTAAAACACTTGCACATCCATGTTTATTGTGGCAACATTCACAATTGCTAAGACATGGAATCATCCCAAATATCCAAGAACAGATGAATGGGTTGAAAAAGTGTGGCACATATATACTATGGGATACTACTAGCCATAAAAATAAACAGTTGGACCCCGGTATTTGATAGAAAGTGGATGAATATGGAAAATGTACTGCTAAGTAAAGCAAGCCAGACTATGGAAGAGAGGCATAGTATGTCCCCATTCAATATATACCAAATGTCTGCACTCTATGGCAGAAACTGAAAAATTAGAACATATAAAAGCAAGTAGAGTAACTGTGGATACTGCAGACAGTGTTTAAATGGGGGAGGGTAAGAAAGAGGGAATCAAGGAGAAAAAGAAAGAAGCAAAGCATTTAGGAGACACATAAGTGGAAAGTTACCTGTTGATAAGTGTATATGGTGGTATCTTAGACTGGAATACACTATACAGTGTATTCATGCTGGGAAAATTCATTTTGTATTTTCTAATGATATACAGTGATTGAATGTAAAAATAATAACAATAATAAAAGATAACTTTTGAAAAAGTAAATAAAAGAATGGAGAAAGATTAAAAAAGAATAAAAGAGAAGTGCAAAGCAAAGGGTAGATGTGAGAGACGAATTCAGTAAGTGTCCGGTTTTTGCCCCACACTAAGCAATTTTACCTACATGGTCTTATTATCCCTCTCAGCAGCATTGTAAATAGGTACCCTTATCCTAACTTAATAGTTGAGGATATTGGTTCAGGAAAGTGAAGAAATTGGTTCAACCTCACAATATAATAAGTGATAGAACTAGATTATTCTCATGTCTGTTCACCTGCTGTTCTGTCACTGACCAGTGCTTTATGGTGGCTGAACCCAAATCAGAATCCTCAACAGATCAATAGGAACCCTCCCCACCATGCCGCCCCCCCAGCACTGGCCACTCTCAACCACTGCCACCAGTCATCAGATGTCCTTTCCGAAGGGATTTTGTTTAATTCCCTAAAAGATAACAGTCCTCGATACCACATGATGTTAGAGAGATGTGATTGCCTAACCCCTCTCACTCTAGGGAAATTCACATATCGATCATTTTTTAACCTGAATACCATGGTTATTTTATAATGAGAAATATTTTCTGGATAAACTCAGATGTTTCATTGCCTATATCATATAGCCCTGCTAAATCAGAAAATCTACTCTGGAGGGCCAATTGGACAGCAGAAGAACACAAAATGAATACAGATTCTAAAATACCAAAAGTAGATCACATAAAAGATACTTTAGTTAAGCTGAATCTGATAAATTCTCTTGGAAAACACTTTTGACTTATTTTATTTGAAAAGTTGTTCTTTCTCTCAATGGTGCTCCTTTCTATAACTTGAATTGTTCACGTTTACCTCTCTTTTAAGAACTGAATACATTAAACCCTAAGAAAAGATATTTTTCTTGGGCCAGACCTGTAACTATTGGTTAAGGGAGCCAGATTCCACATGACCAACTGCAGTTAAACTCCCTATCTAGTAGTCTTAAAAATACACTGGACACAAGCCAATGTGCCCCAAATCATGACAGGATGGAGAAATGGAGGAGGAGGGACTGTGGTATGACCATGACCCATTGGGGAGGGTGCTTACTCACCTCCTCCCTTATCTCTCTGTCTCTGGTGAACACATGTATCTCTGACAATTATTTTTTTTTTTGGAGAGGTTTTTCACTATAGGGCGCGTGCACTCACCAGACAGAGAGAGACAGAGAGACAGAAAGCGAGAAATTACCCCCCGGGGGGGTGGCCACGCCACAATCCCTTCTCCTCCATTCTCCTCTCGAGATCTTGGGCATGCACGCACACGCGCCTGGAGTGAGTTTTAAGCCACCGGGTCCGGGACGTGAACCGCAGTCGACTACGTGGGAGTC
Source organism: Tupaia belangeri chinensis (assembly GCF_000334495.1). Classification (NCBI taxonomy): domain Eukaryota; kingdom Metazoa; phylum Chordata; class Mammalia; order Scandentia; family Tupaiidae; genus Tupaia; species Tupaia belangeri. The sequence continues at coordinate 936,873 of NW_006159557.1, read as the reverse complement.
CAGCAACATAGCCATTATGCTAACTGCTGGTCCCACCTCTGACAACTTTTTAAAGAATATTTTTCTCAACTTCCTTTTTTGGGGGGTTATAGCAAACAGCTTTTATTTTCATTCCCAACCTCTGGTTACTTACATTTTATTTCCCAATTTTCTTTCAAGAAGTGGTCATATTCATTTATATAGTCATTTCAGTTTGTCCTCTTTTGGCTTTGATTTGATGTTTATTTCCACCAACGAAACTGCATTCTTTCTTCCGATATTTGCATTTGTGACTGAGATGGCTAGTTTTCTTCCCAATAACCATTCTGCCCTTCTTCCTCAATAACACAACCATGATTTTATGCAAGAAATGAACTGTATTTCTTAGCCAACTTTGCTGTCTCTATGTGATTAAGGTCTGATCCATGACATAAAACTGTAAGTGTTGTATGATATTTCTAGAAACACTGCTAAAAAGAGCATCAGGCGACTGGCCTGGACCCTTTTTGCTCTTCCTCATTTCCTTGTTCCTGCCTCTTATGCGAACCATTTTGGATTGGGGGGAAAAACTTGTAACCATACATTACATGTCGAAGAAGAGCAGAAAGGATTTTATTAATAGATCCAAGATGATGATGCAGGGCCATAGTCTTAGATGGTCTATTTTGAGAAAGAAAAAAGAAAACTAAAGTATTCATCTCATTTAAGCTATTTTTAATTTTGTTACTTGCATCATTACGAAATTTCTTCTTTTTCTTTTTGAAATGCCAGCAGATACTTGAATGCATGAGAGAGAGAGAAAGCCCCCATACCCTTGTGGGGCCTGATCACACTGCAGTCCTTGTTACCTTTATTTCTCCATTCTGTCATGATTCTGGTCGTGTGTGGATCCAGGGTGTTTTTCAAGCTGCCATGGCTAGGATTCAAACCGTGGTCAGCCATATGAGATCTAACTCCCTCTGCACAGTGTTTAACTACTACACTACAAGGCTAGCCCATTATGAAATTTCTTCTTCTTCTTCTTCTTCTTCTTCTTCTTCTTCTTCTTCTTCCTCTTCTTCTCCTTCTTCTTCTCCTTCTTCTTCTCCTTCTTCTTCTTCCTCTTCTTCCTCTTCTTCTTCTTCTTTCTTCTTTTTCAGTAGTGCTTTTCTTTTTTTAATTTAACTAAATTAACGAGTGGATTTTTTGCTTTGCTATGCATATGTTCACCAAAGAGAGAGAGGGAAAGTGAGAAATCACCCTCTGGAAAGGATGGTCATGTCACAGTCCCTTCTCTAAACTCTGGAGGATGGTCATGCTGCAATTCTTCTGTTCTGTTTCTCCCTCCTTTTGGGGTTTTGTGCACACAAGCATAAGTGTCCAGTGTATTCTTCAAGTCATCAGGTCTGGGACTTGAACTACACATTTGGTCATGTGTGATTCAGCTCCTTAACCTCCATGCCATTTCTAGGCCCCCATTATGCAATTTCCAATAAACACAATATTCCAGGAGTTTTCAGGACTCCTCATGCATGAACATGTGTGCCTAGCATGTGCAGGTTGACCCAGGAATCAAACCCAAATATCCCATATGGCTTCCAGAATTGTAGACCATGGCTGGACCTGAGGCAGACTCTTTCCTTTTTATTTATTTATTCATTTTTTTGTAGAGATTTTCGCTATAGGGTACGTGCACTCGCCAGAAAGACAAGAGAGAGACAGAAAGCGAGAAATCACCCCCCGGGGGGATGGCCACGCCACAATCCCATCTTCTCCATTCTCCTCTTGGGATCTTGGGCATGTATGCACATGCACCTGGCATGAGTTTAAGCCACCAGGTCCAGGACTCAAACCACAGTCGACTACATGGTAGTCCAGCGACATAGCACCAGTGGCTGGTCCTGAGACCCTCTTTCTATCTCAAAGTCAGCCACTAACAAATACAAGACTATAGATCACCAGCTTAAAAAATGAGTGAAAAGAAAGCACTTTCAGAACCAGCAGGTGGCATGGTGGTTAAGGTGCTGGACACTCCCACATGGCCAACTGTGGTTCGAGTCCTGGACCTGGTGGCTTGCTTTCTCACTTGCCCTCTTTCTCTCTCTGTGTCTCCCTCTGGTCAAATTAAAATAAATAAATGAGGGACCAGCAGTTAGCGTAATGGCTATGTCGCTGGACTCCCACGTAGTTGACTACAGTTTGAGTCCCGGACTTGGTGGCTTAAACTCATGCTGGGCGTGTGTGCGTGCGTGCCCAAGATCCCAAGAGGAGAATGGAGGAAAAGGGATTGTGGCATGACCATCCCCCCTGAGGGGTGATTTCTCGCTTTCTATCTCTCTGTCTCTCTCTGTCTGTCTGGCGAGCACACGTGCCCTATAGTAAAAACCTCTCAAAAAAAAAAATAAATAAATGAATAAATGAAATTAAATAAATAAATAAATAATTTTTGAAAAAAGAAAGAAAGCACTTTCCCCCTAGAAGTGTTATATTTGGCTATTATTCTGAAAATATGTACTATCACCCTTCAACTTTGATGTTGGTATTAGTCATGTGACTTGCTCTGGCATATGGAATATTACTAAATAAGACATGAATTATAGACTTGCACAGTGAGAATTGCTCTTATATACTTTGCTTTCATCATTAGAGGACTATTCTTTGAGCCCTGGGCCCAAGAGGTTGAAAGACACATGGAACAGAAATGGAGCCAAGCTCAGCCAAGCCCAGACTTAAAAATCCAATCTCAACATGTATAAAAAAGAAATAACTACTATTATACAAAACTGAAACTGGGAATGTTTTGTTTGTTAGTTTTTAGCACATATGAGGAGCAAGCTTATTGATACATGTGAAATTCCTGTGAAATTCTCAGGTCTTAATCTCAGGTCAGTGGTTCTCCAAGTGTGGGCATCGGCATCACCTAGGAACAGCATCAGCAACACCTGGCATGGTTAATTCTGAGTGTCAACTTGACTGGTTTAAATGACTCCTGGATGTCTAGTGAAACACTGTTACGGGGTGTATCTGTCAGAGTGTTTCTGGACAAGACAGGAATGGGAATCAGTGGACTGAGAGGAAAACTCACCTTCAATGTCAGGGAGGCATCGTCTAATTAGCTGAGGGTATGGAAGAGACAAACAGAGAAAGTGGGGGATTTTGTTTCCTCTCTATCCTTCTTTCCAGAGTGTGACTGGTGGGTTCTCCTCCTGCCACCTGCTCTACTCCTGCTCCATAGCTTGGTCTTTGGCTGCATTCAGGTCCTGCCTGTGCTGGCCCCCTGCTCCCCTCCAGTCATGCGAATTCCAAATTCTTTAACTTTTGGACTGCTCTCACATCAGTGTCCTCCCAAAGGTTCTTAGGCCTTTAGCCTCAGACTGGGAGTTGCATCACTGACTTCCCTGCCTACAGATATTCCAGCTGCTTCTCCAGCCAATAAATGCCCTATCAAGGCGCTTCTATGCCTTATAATTGTGTAAGACAGTTCCTATAACAAACCCTCATATATACATACACACACATATATATATATATATATGTTGGTTCTGTTTTTCTGGAGCACTCTGACCAGTATACCAGTATACCCTGGACCTTGTTAAATGGTCAGATATTACCCAAGACTACAGGACCATAACCTCGAGGGAGAGGACTGGCAACCTTTGTTTTAACAAGCCCTACAAGGGATTCTGATTCATTATAAAGTTTGAAATCCACTGACCTAACTTCTATGCCCATCCTTAATTCAATCACAGTGTTCTAAGTAATCAGGCGTGGAGCTTTAGGACATAGTTCAGGAACTTCAGAATTATCTAAACCAGTGGATAAAGCCTGAGAATGGATACTTTTAGGTGATAGGACAGTGGCTGCTGCTCTCAGGGCACACACTTAGAGAACCAGTGTACTAGGCTCAGGGTGTGGCAAGAGTGGCTCCTTGTTAAGAAATCAGCATTCTGTTAACAAAAGAAGAAGGATGCTAGGCAGAGAACAAACGTCAATCACCACTACATTCTTATTAAAAGAAAAAAGTTGTGATGGAAGAGATCAGACAACCGTCAATATTCTCCAACAGTTCTTTGGGGACAGGGAAATCTGGAGCAAACAGAGCAATCTCTTCTGTTGTTCAGTTCATGAAATTGATGGAGACACGAAATGATTTTTTTGTCTCTTCAATTTTGCTGAAATTCAATACAGATCTGAGGAATCAAATAAAAGACAGCAGTTTTTGCTACAGAGAGCCCTGTATCATTTTCAGATGTGATATGAGTTGTCACACAAATCTTTCTCAGTACAATTCACTGAAGATAGATACAGTGCTTAAGGAGGCAGTGTCTATGTACCCAACAATGGAGTTATTTTGATCCATTTTAGTGAAATCAAGACAGCAATCTACAGTTTTGAGTGATTTAAGATAAGAAATAGCATCACAGACCCTGAGAATTGAAGTTATTTTTTAATCTGTTCTTGAAATCTGAAAATTAAAGCATTTTAGAACTCAGAGGACCTTAGAGGTCATCTAGCCCGGTTGCAAACCACCACACAATGGGCTGTGTTTCCCTGCCCACTCCCATGTATCTTCTCTGTCCTGCACACCAGCATTGTCTTTTTAATTAACATTATTAGCCTATCTTAACATGTTCAACTTTTCCTCATGAGTTTGAAAATCTAGCAATACATGGCCTGGACAAAAGTCTCTGTTTCCTCACAACACAGTACGTCCATGGTGAGTGCTGTCTTCTTCATTTTCAGGGAGCGTGTACTCCTACTCCCCAGTGTGACACTGACACTGCTCTTCTGTTGTTTTACAACCTGCCCTCTGCACGCATCGCCAGGGCCTACGCGGTGCTATTGGCATTAGATCTGCCATCCCTCATCTAGACCCACTCTGTTTTACCGACGAGAGCACTGAGATCCACGTTTAATTCACATCCTCTCTGTAGAGGCAAACCAAGTTTGCATTGCCAGTTTTCACAATCTTAGAATGCGGTTGGAAAGGGTTCTTGCAAAAGTTCACTATTCAAATAATGCTCAGTCGATACTGAGGTCGGTGATAACATCAGTCTAAAGCTGATTTCAAAACCTAAAGAACAAGTCCACAAGTGACGTAAGATCCGGCAGAGCACACGTTTCATATGAAATGAATCTTATTTGGCTTATATGTCCTAGATATTTTCAACTCCTTTGGCTGGAAAGTGATCATTTTTTTCCTATTAAAGAGTAATTTCTTATACCTATTAGGATGACTACTATTAAAATCATTTTTTAAAAAAGAAAATAAGTGTTGGAAAGAAAGTAGAGAAATTGGAACCCTTGTACACTATTGGTATGAATGAAAAATAGTACAGCCACTAGGAAAAATAGTATAGTACTTGGTCAAAAAAGTTAAAAATAAAATAACTACATGGTACAGCAATTCTACTTCTGGATATATATCCCCCAAAAATTGAATCCAGGGTTTCAGAATCACTCATATTTGTATACTTGAGGTCATTGCAGTACTTTTCACAATAACCAAGATGTAGAAACAATCTAAAGGCCAATAAACAGATTAATGTACATTTTAGCAGTGGTATAATAATATGGTACATGTCATGGAATATTATTCAGTCTTAAAACTGAAAGAAATTTTGACCCATGCTACAGTGTTGGTGAAACATGATTACACTATGCTAAGTCAAATGAGCATAAAAAAATAAATACTGTATGATTCCATTTCTATGAGGTATTTAGCATAGTCAAATGGACAGAGACAGAAGGTAGATTAATGGTTTCCAGGAACTGAGAGAGTAAGTGGATAGCTATTATTTAATGGGCCTAGAGCTTAGTTTTGCAAGATACCATAGCTCCGGCAATTGGTTGTACAATAATCTTAATATATTGAACATTGCATTTAAAATAGTAAATTTTATTTGTTTTTACCATCATAAAAAATAACTTTAAAAAGAAAATTTTTAGTAAAGTCTAGATCTTGGGGGATCTGGTATAATTATTTCAAAGGTTAGACTGGTGAATCCAGGGACCAGCAATTAGTATAATGGCTATGTCGCTGGACTCCCACATAGTTGACCGCGGTTCGAGTCCCAGATCTGGTGGCTTAAACTCACGCCAGGAGCATGCGCGTGCGTGCCCAAAATCCCGAGAGGAGAATGGAGGAGAAGGGATTGCCCAGTGTGGCCATCCCCCCTGGGGGGTGATTTCTTGCTTTCTGCCTCTCTGTCTCTTTCTGTCTGTCTGGCGAGCACAAGCGCCCTATAGCAAAAACCTCTCCGAAAAAAAAAAAAAAAAAAAAGAATGGTAAATTCCAAAGATGAAAAATTATAGAAACCAGATATATCGCATCCTGAAGAGGTTGATGAACATTTGCGATATCTCAGTGAGGAGACCTTCCATTCACTTAAACATAGCTAAGTAAATTCAAAGACAAAGTCAAACTCTGAACAGATCCTCATAAAACAATGAATAACAGAATGGTCTCCAGATTTGGGACTAAAAAATTTTTACATTAAAATTTTATCTCTCTAAAAAATAAAACAAAAAATTTTGCATGTAATATGTTTCAAACTTACTTAGACAAACAAACAGCAACAGCAAAAAACTCTATTAAGAAACCAAGAAATTGGGGCCAGCAGGTGGTATGGAGGTTAAGGCATGGGATCCCACATGACAGAATGCACAGTTCAAGTCCTAGACCCAGCAGCTTGAAAATCACGCTGGGCACATGTGTTTGCATGTCCAAAATCCCAAGAGGAGACTGGAAGAGAGGGCCATGCTGTGCATGGCCATCTCATGTGAGGGATAATTTCTCACTTTCTCTCTCTTTCTTTCTTCTGTCTCTCTCTGGCAAGGACACATGCCCTATAACATAACTTTCAAAAACTGAGAGAATACAAGAAATTTAATTGTTATAATTAATGAAATTCAAATATAGAGAGACAGAAAATATATTTTATGATATTTAACCTATCCTTTGGGCTTAATAATCTAGTTTTTGGATATTAACCATCTTCTAGATAGAGATTAATTACTCCTATTTGTCAATCCTAGAGGTTGTTATTCCTGGAATGAGCAGCAATGACATATTAGAGACTCAGATTGTAGTAGTTTTGGCTCCACAGCGTCATAAATCATCAGGGAAGGCAAAATCAGTGTCAGTGTCCCAGAAGAGAGACCTAATACAGACCATCCTCTGTTGATCTATTTTTGTCCATTGAATCAGATGTCTATAAACTGCTGGTGTGCATATCATTTTGTCTCACCAGCTTTCCACACTGTCTTTGTGTCTCTAGAGACTGCCAAGGAAAGAACCATGCTGCCAAGTGCTCCAAATGCAACTCAGCAGGCTGAGTTTGGTTCACTAGAGAATTTCATTTGGCTCCTCTCCACTGATGTCTCTTAAAGCTTCCCTTCTCTGCAGATAATGTTGAGTTGTAAACAATACATGCTCAGAACTATAACATGGAAGCTGGAATCCATCCATGAAGGAGATTAGTCTAGTTAGGACTCGGGCTAGGCCATCCCTTAAGTACAAAATGTAGACTTGTCTGAACATCATGAAGGAGCCACAGTAGTTATCTGTGCCTTGAAGCTTAGTTGTGCCTACAAATATTATCATGATGTAACAATACTCTTGTAAATACTGTGAATAGTGAAGAGGGAACATTAAGAGGAATTAAGAACATTGAGACTAGACTGCGCTAAAGAAGTTTATATCTTAGTTAAGGAGATAAGTGTTATTCGTATGATTCCCAAAAATGCCAGATGAAAATATACAGTCAAGTGACAAAATTTGTGGAGTCTGGTACATTTTATCAAAGAAATCAGAGGAAAGACCAAAGTGATATAAAGATTCGAGAAAGGATTCATAAACTTAATACAGTCCTTTGTGAACCTTGAAAGAAAAGTGGAATTTGACAATGTGTATTCTTCAGCCAAGACTCTAAACATTCATCACACATCTACCCAGCTACTTATTCCTGTAACAATCTTTTGATCCATCTTATTTTTAAAATATATTCTGAGGCAAATTGCTGACATTAGCATATCTCACCCCTAAAGAATTTCAACACAAATATTACTAATTGGAATGTAATATTTGTTCATAGTTTGGGGAGTAAAATTTGCCTGAAACAAGAGTCATGAATGTGTGTGTGTGTGTGTGTGTGTGTGTGTGTGCACGCATTTGCTGGAGAGAGACAGAGAGAGAAAATGAGAAATCATCCCTCAGTGGGAATGGCCTTCTCCTCCATTCTCCCCTCAGAATTTTGGGTATGCACCAGCATAAGTTTCAAGCCCCCTCAATCCAGGACTCAAACCGTGGTTGACCATGTAGAAATCCAGTGCCTTAACCACCATGCCACCTGCTGCCTTAAGAGACTTCAATTTTTATATTCTGATGAGCTTTAACAAATGTCTGCTCCTATGCAGTGCACCCCGCTTCCTAGGACATATAACATTAGCATCACCCGCAAGTTCCCTCATGCTGTCTTTGTGAATATCCACCTCTAACAGAGGCAGTTCCTGTTCTGATTTTTTAACCCACAATTTAGTTTTACCAGTTTTTGAGGACATTATACAAATGCAATTATGTGATATCTTTAGAGTAAATCTTCTTTCATTCAGCATAACATTTTTGAGATTCATTTAAGTATTTGCATGACTCACTAGTTCATTCCTCTTTACCGTGGGGTAGTAGCCTACAGTGTGAATAGACCACAATTTGTTTATTCATTCTCCTGTTGACAATCACCTAGACTGTTTCCAGTTTGGGGCTATTATGAATGAAGCTTCTGTAAACATTTTTGTATACATCATTTTGTTTTCCTTATGTAAGCACCTACAAGTACACTTGCTGGGTTGAATGGTAGATGAGCATTTTGTTTTATAAGAAACTGCTGGACCTTTATGCAAATTATTTGTTCCATTTTATAGTCCCACAAACAATGTAGAGATTCTGTTCCACTTCCTCACCATGTCTTTTTTAAGTTTAGGATTCTGGTGGGTATGTCTTCTGATTTTCTTCTTAGGGATGTTAGATCTTAGAGTCAAATATAAGAAGGAGAAAATAACTTTATAGCTACACAAATACCTTATTACAATAGAGACAGAGAAAGAATAAAATTGGATGATGGGCTGTAACAAGGCTTCACAGTGTATTTTTATTAAATTTGCTCTACAAAATACTCACTAAAATATCCATTAAAATTATATTTGTTTCTGAGAGAATGCTAGGAGAGGGATATCATAGAAATATACAGTCTCAAAATTTATTTATTTTTGCTTCAAAACAAAACATGCCACAGAAAGCTAAGCAGAGGATTGTTTTTTAGAAAAACGCATCTCTTTGGGAGTAATGGAAAAAAGAATGAGCTTCAGTCATTAGAGATCATTACTTTTTTATTTGTCCACATTTGATGCAATCATTCCTAAAGTTCTACAAATTTAGCATAATGACAAAATATGCAATTTAACTAATTTTTATTCTTTCTATTGAAAATGAATACAGAAAAAATACTTGACGATCATTATGTTCTGATCAAACAGTCAATTTTTCATCCAAGGTAAATGCAGGTAAGAATTTCTCTAATAAAGCTGAGATAACCTAGAAGAAATAGATCCATTTGTCTTATTTACTGGTGATTTTTCTAAGAAAATGTTTTTGACAGGTATTTTCTCAAATTACACTATGGTATCTCTAACTTCATGGAGAACCAGATTCTAGGAAGAGCCATATTACCCCATCTTAGTGTTTTGGGACTTCTCACATTTGCCATCTAATGAGAAAAGACTGATGCAAAAGTAAAATTACAGCCTCTCCCATGGACATTCTGATCCAATAGGGACAAGAGGAGGTCCCAGGACCAATTCATTTGGTTTCTAAAGCAGCACACTCACTATGTTTACTACAGCGTTATTCATAATTGCTAGGGCATGGAATCAACCCAGATGTCCAAGAACAAACAAGTGAATTGAAAAAATGTGGCACATGTACTCTATTTCACTCAGCCATAAAACAATGAGACCCCGACTCTTGATATAAAGTAGATGAATAAGGAGGATTTAATGCTAAGTGAAGCAAGCCAGACTATGAAAGACAGGTATTGTATGTCCCTGCGTAATATATATTCTGTGCTCTGTGAGAGAAAGTGAAAGATTAGAAGGTACGCTAGCAGGGAGGCCAATAGTAGATACTACAGACAGTATAGAAGGGGGTGGGTAATAGAAGGTGGGAGAGAGGGGATCGGGGGGAAAAGAAACAACAACAAAACATTTAACAAATACAAAAATGAAAAGTTTAAAAAAAAGCAGCACGCCAGATTTAGTCTTACCCTTGTGCAAGTTCTGTGCTGCATAGCGCCCTCTAGGGATGGAGGAAGCACAGCAGGGTTTTACTTGCCCACTGCACCTGGCCTCAGCAGCAGCAGCAGCAGTTAACACTGGCTGATACCTAGAAACATAGGTCTGATCTTTCCACTCCCATCAAAACCCTCCAGTAGCTTCAGTATACATTTGGATCCAGGCTTTGTCTCAGAACTGCAAGGCCAATGTGAGGGAGCCCACTTGGGCTCCCTCAATGTCCTCACCTCCTGCCATTTGTCCCAGTCAATTCTGGGGTAGCTATAAATACAGTATAGTCATAATTGCCAGGGCATGGAATCAACCCAAATGTCCAATAACAAACAAGTGGATTGAAAAAATGTGGCACATGTACTCTATTTCACTGTCATCCATAAAATAATACTGCATAAATGGCTAGTAAGGTTAAACTTAGGATGTTTACTCCTAAGAAACACTGGAGTAGCTACTCCAGAGTGAACTGGGACAAATGGCAGAAGGTGAGGACACGGAGTTTGCTGTCCACACACATGGCAAACTAGTTGTTAACTGAGGCTTTTGCATTTACTCTTCCTTCCGCCAAAAAAAAAAAAATCTACTCTAAATATTTGTATGTCCTACTCCCTCACTTTCGGTGAAGTCCTTGTTTGCATGTTACCTCTCCAGAGGGAACGTCTCTGAACTCTGTGGCCAAAATTGTATCCAAGGCAGAGTTCCTACCCCTCTTTCTGGTCATTCCTACTTACTTCTCTGCTTTTATTTTCTAGTACTCATCACTCTCTGGTATTACACAATGAATGATTTATTTATTGATGTGCTATTTGTATGTATATTAGCTTACATTTTTAGAGAGATAGAGAGACAGAGAGAAACAGAAAGTGAGAAATCACCCCTCAGGGGGAATGGTCATGCCGTATTCCCTTCTTCTCTGTTCTCCTTTTGGGATTTTGGGCATGCACACACATGCGCCCCAGCATGAGTTTTAAGCCACCAGGTCCGGGACTCAAATCACGATTGACAACAAGAGAATCCAGCAACGTAACCATTACACCATCTGCTGTTCCCACTTACTTGATTTTTACGCTCTGTGAGGGCCAGGAATGTTTATCTGTTTTGCTTAATCTGTCTTGAAAACTTCAATATCTGGCCCATAATCAGCCTTTAATAAATATTTTTGTAAATTAATACTAACACTCAGGGTCTTGATAAGACCAATGTATATACATATAAAATCACTTTGTAAATCAGAAAGGCCCTATTCAAGTATGTTATTATTATACCACTATTTGGAAAAACATAACTTCATCTAATTGTATAAAGCTATCTTTATACTGAATATGTTTTATGTAAATAGTCATATTAAAATGCCCTTTAAAATGTATTACATTCATTACATAAATGAAACACTATCAAATATTGCATGCAGTAAGCTCCTTCTAGATTAAAAATTTAGTCATTTAGATTACCAGTTAACAAATGCAAGAAAAATCAGCAATTAATTAAAACTTTCATGTGATTGTTTTCATAATTTCAATATTAGATAAAAGCAATCTATCTTCCAAGCTAAAAAATAATTTGGAATTTTATGCTACTTTGTTAGATTGCTATTACTTTATGCATTTGAATAATTTTGTTTATTAATGATATTAATCTAAATGTCAGGGTCTTGCCTACTTCTTTACTGATACAACATAAACCACATGCAGAAGAAAAAAAGCTGAGTTGAGTTAAGTTTATTTTCATTCCATAGCTTAATTCTGTTCGATGTCTTTACTTCCAATATCCAGTTATGAGTCATTTGGCCACAGTGTCATCAAGAGTAAACATCCCAAGTTTAACTTTACTAGCCATCTATGCAGTATCTCAATTAATAGAGACCTTTCCTCTTTTGTTGAGTATTTATATCCATTACTGAAATATTTTCTGTTCCACAAATTTATAACACATACAAATGGACACTATCAAGGCTATAAACTCCAAGATAATAAGAGTAATAATCACGGGGGACCAGCAGTTAGCGTAATGGCTATGTTGCTGGACTCCTATGTAGTCGACCAAGGTTCGCGTCCCGAACCCAGTGGCTTAAAACTCACACCGGGTGCGTGTGCGTGCATGCCCACGATCCCGAGAGGAGAATGGAGGAGAAGGGATTGCGACATGGCCATCCCCCCTGGGGGCTGATTTCTCGCTTTCTGTCTCTCTGTCTCTGTCTGTCTGTCTGGCGAGCGCATGCGCCCTATAGCAAAAAACTCTAAAAAAAAAACAAAAAAAAGAGCAATAATCACAGGACCAGCAGTTTGGTGTAATGGCTGTGTCGCTGGACTCCTATGTAGTCGACCACAGTTCTAATCCTGGACCCGGTGGCTTAAACTCACACTGGGTGCATGTGTGTATGCACCCAAGATTCCTAGAGGAGAATGGGGGAGAAGGGATTGCAATGTGACCATCCCCCCTGCAGGGTGATTTCTTGCTCTCTGTCTCTCTGTCTTCTCTCTGTCTTTCTGGCGAGCGCATGCGCCCTATAGCAAAAACCTCTCAAAAAAAAAAGGAGTAATAATCTCTTCTAGTAAGTTAATGATGTACTGTAATTTCACTCTATTCTGGCACTCCTCAACACCCAATACCCTCCTTCTGGTAGCAATTATTATTGTGCCAGTGTTTTGTTCTTCTTTTAAAGAATTATTTATTTAATTTTATTTATTATCATAATTTCTTTCCAGTTTTGTTGTAGGGTATGTGTGCTCACCAGAGAGAAAAAGAGACAGAGAAAAAGAAAGCAAACTGCCAGGTCCAGGACTCAAACTGCGGTCGGCCATGTGGGAGTCTTGTGTCACCCGCTTGCCCCCTATTGTGCCAGTTTTACAGCAAGAGAAACTGAGCCAAGGAAACTGAACATCACACATTTTGCATCAAAGCTATAAATCCCAACACTCAACTCTGAGTGGACATGTTTGTGCACAACTTATTCTGCCCCAGAATGTAGGTTTTAATGACCTTGTCTTTCATAGGGGCAAAAAAGAATACCATATGTCCAAAGAGAAGATGGTTGACATGGTAGAAAAGAGTTGTGTAAATCCTTTAATAATACTGTACGGTTGATAAAATAGAAAAAGAGTTATGTCAAATCCAGTTTTAAGATTTAGGAGGAAAAGACAAATTATGAACTTAGATATAATTAGAAACCAAGAACTGTAAGTATATAAATTAATATAAATAAATGTTTCCATGAAGTTGGTGCTCTCTTGTGTGAATGGAAATTGTTTTTACCTAAGCTTGTGTTAAAGGACTGTATAGAGCAAAAAGGCAGAGGAAGGAGGAATTCGCCCTTCTTTCTTTGTGCCTTCCTGCCTGTCTTTTTCTGTGCTTGGATGAAGACATATCATTAGCTCTCCTAGTTCTCAGAGCTTCAGACTCACCTGTGTCTCCAGCTTGCAGATGGAAGATTTGGGGATTTCTGAGTCACCATAACTGCATAAATCAATTCCTCATAATAGATCTCTCTCCACACACACACACACACACACACACACACACACGTAAATGTGTGTGTGTGTGTGTGCACTATACATTGGTTCTACTTTTTTTTTTTTGGAGAGGTTTTTGCAATAGGGCGCGTGCGCTCACCAGACAGACAGAGACATAGAGATAGAAAGCGAGAAATCACCCCCCAGAGGGGATGGTCACGCTGCAATCCCTTCTCCTCCATTCTCCTCTCGGGATCTTGGGCATGCACGCACACGTGCCTGGCGTGAGTTCTAAGCCACCGGGTCTGGGATGTGAACCGCAGTTGACTACGTGGGAGTCCAGCGACATAGCCATTACACTAACTGCTGGTTCCCAACATTGGTTCTACTTTTCTGGAGAACCTTAATACACTGCAAACATACAATAGTCACATAAACCTAAGAACTGATAGAAAAACAAGTGACTGGAAAAAAATCATGAAAATCTCTTTCCCATAATGAAGTATACCAGAGCTATGTTTGATACTTTGAAAACACATTATTTGTGAAAAGGCTGATACTTGTGATCTACTTGCATTTTTGGTTATAGCTAAATGTATCCCAGTCTTAACTGCTCTCTGCATTTTCTATTTTACAGAATTATTTCTGCATTTTTTTAAAAACAGAAACTATAAATAATAGCACAGCAAGATTCCTTATCTTTGTGACACTTCATCACTCTCCAGTATCTCCAAACGACTCTTTTTATTAAGCATTTTACCTGAGTTACATAAAAAAGGAAGATTTAAAACTCAGAATAGTGCTTTACTGCCAAGAAAATTCCAAAAGGAATATGGAGGAATCCAAAGCTCAATTCCAAAAATGTAATTTGATCGACTAGCTAGTTCAAACAAGGTTGGCAGGGGTTGGCGGAAAGGAAAATAATGGCAGCATAAACAGAACAATTTTAAAACAAATTTACTGATATCCTTAGGTTCTTCTGATACTTTTTTTAAAGGCCATCTTTTAGCACATTGCTATTTCCTATATAGTAACACGCCAGAAACCACAGATGATGGCTGGTCTTTACACAAGAATAACATATTTTTCTACTTTGATCACAAAGGTCAAGAGCCGGAGATTACCTCAACCTTGCTTCAGCAGATGAACGGCTAGCTAAAATTGAGCTGGCCATTTGCCTAATTTATCAGCATTTCCAGAGACCAACTCTGAATGGAACCCAAGGAAGAATAAACTGCTAAATATTTGATGGAAAAACTTTTTAGCAACATCACAGATGCAACCAGAGCCTGTGTATTTTATTAATTCAATTCTGTATCTCTATAACCATTTATCAGGTTTTGGAAGGACTAAATGAGCACACATTCTTAGCTCTCGTTCTATTGGCAGAATAGCTTCTGTTTATTTTTAAAATAGATTTGGAGAAAACCACTATTCATCTTTTGCTTTACCAAACACACCCTAGTAGCATAAGGAACAAAGAATGCTCTTTGTTCTAATATAATGGCAGTAATCAAAATAGCACAGTTCATTTTGAACTGCTTCTAGTATAAACGAATAAGAGAACAAAAAGTAATAGTTCACCTTTTTCATTTTGGAATAATAATTTGCCACCGCCGCAGAGATTCAATTACAAATTTCAGTTAGACAATTCACGCTCAGGTAAATCTAAGGCTGTCTTGCCACTTAAAATAATCAGACATGATTAAATAATATTTTTTGAAAACAAAATGTTTTTGCGCCCTACCACAAGCATTGCAGTCACCCAGAAAGCAGGACCCTTGCAGAGAGATCATGTAAGACCATTGTTTTCAAGTTTGAGATTGAAAACTATTTCAATAAAACATCACAGGTGGAAGAAATTTCTTATAGGACATTACATATTAACAGATTACAAAAACATTTTCTCATACATTAGTCCTGTTTCCTCACATCTATTTCCACTTACTTATTATCCACTCTAATCTACTCTTCACTCAACAACCCAAAAGATCTTTTTTGAACTGAAAAACTTACTATAAAGGCCAAATTCTACCCTGTAGTCTTCAAGGCCTTTTATAACTAGTTGAGCTTTTTTGCAAGATTATCACATTCTCATCTTTTTTGACTAGAGAGGCTTCCCTTAATCAGTCTCTTTAAAGGAAAATTCTCTTTGATGGTTTCTTTCTCATACTGATCATGATACTATTCACAATCTAAGTTTTTATTACTTTGTGTTTTAATTTAATTGTCTTTTTTACTAAGGCATAAAACTTGTTTGCCTTTAGTGTTCAATTTAGTGCATAAGCTAAATACATGCTTAATAAGTATTTTCTAAATACATAAATGAATTAAAATAAATAGGTGAATGAATTGCTCGAACCTCTCAAAAAGAATCAGACACACACACACACACACACACACACACACTACACAGAAGATTTCAGGTTTATAATAAAAGAGCCTTTCCAAACTAGTTTATCAATGAGTTAAGAACTTCAAATATAGGGACCAGCAGTTGGCATAATGGCTATGTCGCTGGAACTCCCATGTAGTTGACTGTGGTTCAAGTCTGAGACCCGGCGGCTTAAGCTCACACTGGGCGCATGTGCGTGCATGCCCAAGATCCCTAGAGGAGAATGGAGGAGAAGGGATTGCGGCGTGGCCATCCCCCCTGGGGGGTGATTTCTCCCTTTCTATCTCTCTGCCTCTCTGTCTTTCTGGTGAGCACATGCGCCCTATAGCGAAAACCTCTCCAAAAAGAAAAGAAAAAAAAAAAAAAAGAACTTCAAATATAATGTTTACTTAATGCTAATTTCCAGGTATCCTGTTACCCTGTATTTAACTACACCGACTAACCAGGGATAAATACCAAATCAGGCTGGCCTTGTGACCTACTGGTTAAGAAACTCAGAGGCCACATAGTAAATTGAATGTTTGAATTCTGGCCCTGGTAGCTTGAAAAACACACTGGATGCATGTGTGTATGTGCCCTAAATCCTGACAGGCTAGGGAAATGGAGGAGAAGGGACTGTGGCAAGAACCTCCCAGTAGGAGGTGCTTTCTCCTTCTCTCTCTGTTTATCTCTGGTGAGTGCACATGTCCTCCTCTGAAAAAGAAGAAAAACAAACAAACAAAACTGTCCCTTGCCCCTCCTTTAAAAAATAAAATGAGCCCCAGTAGAAAAATAGTTAATATTTACTGAGCACTTGTGGTGCGTCCTGATTAAATCACTCCATTTGGCCATCCAAGGAGGAAAAAAACAAACAAACAAACAAACAACAAACAAAAAACAAGACTGTGGAGATTTTAGAGAACAGGCATTTCAGAGGACAAGAGCTTGGAAGTGACATAATTACTCTGTCTACATTCTATTGGCCAGAACTCAGTCACATGGTCTCACCTTAGTGCAGGGAAAGCTGGGAAATGTAGTGCTAAGGAGGAAAAATAAAACAGGCCATGGTGCTGGCCAATAAATAAATTTAAATTAATTAACTCAAGATATCAATTTTTCTCAGAAAATTGTTATAGTCAATCTCAGATATTATTATTCATTTCTAAAAATTTTCATTTCCTTTTTAAAACATGGTTGGTTTTTCATTTCTGTGTCATCGATTTCTTGGGGTAGGGTAGAGATCCCTGCTCTTGCTAATATTGATGTTCATCAGAGAATGTGATCCTTATATTTCGACTCTCTTATTTTAAATTTGGAAAGGCTCTTTGTCTCAATATTCTCTCTCTGTCTCTCTCTCTATATATATATGTATATGTGTGTGTATATATTTATACATATATATATATATAATCCATTAATAATTAATACTATTCTTCAATACTATTCTTCAGCGTACTTTTCCAGGCATATTTTTGTTTGTTTGTTTCTAATTTCCCAGAGGGTGTGTGTGCTCTCTGGAGAGAAATGGAGAAAGAAAAAGTGAGGAAGCACCCTTCATGGGAGATGGTCACACAGCAACCCCTTCTCCTGTATTCTCCCTTCTTTCAGAATTTTGGGCATGCATGCATACATTCCTGGCATGTTTTTCAAGCCTCTGGGTCCAGAACTTGAACCACACAGATGGCCATGTGGGATCCAGCTGTCTTAATCACCATATACCTGCTGGCCAATCCAGTTACATTAATTATAATTATTTGTTTAAATTTTCATCTTCCTGCATCGTCTCTGTGCCCTACATGCATTTCACTGTGGTTGATATGACCTTCGTCTTTCAAGGTAGATGATTTTATTAATCCATAAGTGATTCATTACCCACCATTCAAGGTGAGGTACTACAAGCTGACATCAAACTCAGCACATGTGCAAATGGATGTGTGTGCATGCCTATGCACATGTACATGTGACAGAGAGATGGAGAGAGAGAACACTGTCCTGTAGGCAGACTTCATTGTTAGGTGACCAAACCAGACTGGGCATTAACTTAACATCAGCTGGCAATATCTATAGACATTTTCTTACTGTGGTGGTCAGTGTCCCAGAAACAGAGAAAATTTACTAGGCATTATAAAAGTGGTTTATGCCCTTTCTAAAAGTTCAACCTGTTTAATTCATCAAGAAAATGCTATTCTTCAGCCCAGGTAAATGTTCTCTTATTTTTTAATCTCTGTTATTGCTCTATTTATCATCTACAGCTAAATCAAAAAAAAAAAAAACCACCCCAAAACTTCATGGCTTAAAACGATACTCTAACTCTCCAAATTCTAGGGACAAGCTGGGTAGTTCTTCTGCTGGTCTTGCCTGGGATTGCTCCAGTGACCACTTTTAGCTGACAGGACTGCTAGGACTGGGCTCAACTGGAATGGGGTGAAACTGGAACATTCCACATGTGCTTCTTCATCACATGAAAGTCTCATAGTAGCACTCTAAGTCAGAAATGAAAACAAAAAGTCAGAAATGGAAATGCCAAGGATTCTTAATGTCACACATTACCTCTATCATTTCCAATGGTCAAATCAAGTCACAAGACAACCCACATTCAAGAACTGGAAAATAGACTTCATGACTTGATGGGAAGAGTTGCAGAGAATTTATAGACATATTTAATCTACCACAATTGCCCTTAACTCCTTTGGGAACTTTCAGCAGATAGATGTTAGAACTGCTGGATTAATTCCCAGCTTCTCAAAGTGTTCTCTCATTGGCCTAGAAAACAGATCTTTGAATTCACTTAATCATGTGACAACCAATAACAATGTACTGAAGTTCGTCACATTCATTATTCATTCCTGATGAACAGGCTGACTTATACCCAGAGCTTCTTGAAGAGTCAGGTAGCCAAGAAAGGGGGATGGATGGATGGTGGTGGCCGATAAAGTAATTACACATTTCCAAATCCCTAAAGGAATAGTAAAATGAAGTTTCTCAAATTCTTATGTCTGACATAATCGTGGTTCTGGGCAGGTGCTATCAGCGACTGTATGACTTCACGGAGTTTAAGAACTTGAGAATATCTTTCCTTCTTTGGGGGAGATATCGGGAATCTTTCCATTAATCACATCACATCATGGTTTGTAACAACCACAAACCTTTCAAATACATACGAAATATTTTTCTGACTAGCTTGAATTTTTCTCTGACTATTCTTTTTCTTTCCATAGACAGCAACTAGTAGCAAAATTAAATAACTTAGGTATCCTTTCAACTTGGATGGCAGAAGTCAACAAATTATTTATGGAAGATCAGATCATATGTCCAGATCTGGGTACAGTCAAATTATCTAGACTTTTCCCAGCCTCTAATTAATTTCCTCAAACTTGTTTTAATATGCATAGTTTAGTATATACAGAGGAATTGAATAAATGCTTGTTGATGAAAATACATGAATAAAATTTGAGTTATCATGCCATACCCTTCATCCTGACCACCATCATTTGAGGGCCTACTATAAGAGAGACACTCTCCAACATCCTATAGATACATAGTCCATTAATTCCCCCAATAATCTACTTATTTCCATTTACAAGGTGCCTACTACATGCCAGGTACTATTATTGCTTATGAACGTACAGCAAGAGCCAAACGGACCAAGAGCCTCCATTCATGACGTCTTTTCTCATTTGGGAGAGGTATATGATGAATAAAGGAATAAAACTACATAATGTCAAGTGGATATATGCTAGGAACAAAAGTAAGGTGAAGGAAAGGTTTGTAGATAAAGAAGATCTCTACGAGAAGTTGCCAGTTGAGCAGAGCACTGAATGAAGTGAGGAAGCTATGACCTTCCTGCTCTGATCACCACGGTAGAGATATGGGCAGTCAATACTGGGCCTAGGGTCTTTGTCTTAATCAGCTCAGGATGCCATAGAAAAATACCACAGATTGGATGGATTAATCAACAACAGTTTATTTTTCTCACAGTTGTGGAAGTTAGAGGCCCGTGATTAAGATGCCAGCAAATTCCATTTCTGGTAGGACCTCTTTCTGGCCTACAAACGGTTACCCTCTTGATGTGCCCTCACATGACTTTTCCTCTGCTTGTGCATGCAGACGTAGAAAGAGAACCCAGGTCTCTGGTGTCTCTTATGAGGACACTAATCTTACCAGGTGAGGGACCCTCCCTAATGAACTCATTTAAAGTTGATTACATCCTTAGAGTCCTCATCTCCAAATACAGCCTCCCTGGGGGTTAGGGCTTCAACCAATGAATTTTGAAGATATTCAGTCCAGAACAATTCTACATCCAGAAAATAGAAAGATGGAATTTTAACCCTGCTGAGCTCACTCACTGTCTATTATGGCACAAAATAGCACCCGCTAGAGGAGGAAGTAGGGAAATGGGTGTGAAATGCTTTGTAACTATTAATGCATTACACAAATATAGTATTATCCCAAAGCATGTTGCTGTTTCTTATAACTTAAAAATCTTTTTTTTAAAAAATTTGATAGTGTTAGTGTTCTTGCCAGAGAGAGGGAAAATGAGAAAACAACCCTCTTGGGGGATGATAACACCACAATCCCTTCATCTCCATTCTCCTTTCAAGATCGTGGGCAAACATGCACACACACACCCAGCAGCCTCAACCACCACATCTTGTAAAACACTGAAATTTCATTACAGTAAAATCTATTTTTGTAGTAAATAAACATCAAGGAATAAGAGCTTGGGGACCAGCAAGTGGCATGGCATTTAGGGTGCTGGACTTCCACATGACTGACTATGGTTCAAGTCCCAAACTCTGTGACTTGAAAATCGCGCTGGGCATGTGTGTGTGCTACCCAAAATCCCAAGAGGAGAATAGAGGAGAAAGGATTGCTGCCTGGCCATCTCCCCTGGGTGGAGGGGGGGTGTGGGGGGTGATTGCTCATTTTTTCTCTTTCTGTCTCTGTCAGTCTCACTCAGGAAAGTACACATGCCCTATAGCAAAAAGAAAAAAAAAAGAAAGAAAGAAAGAGAGAGAGAAAAAGAAAGAAAAGAAAGAAAAAGAAAGAAAAGAAAGAAAATCTTGGGATGCCCCATTGCCTAGTGATTAAAGGAACTGGATCCTACATGGCTGATGGCACGTCAAATTCCCCTCCCTACCCCCGGCCCCGATGACTTGAAAAAACACTTCACATGTGCATGCATGTCCACAATCCCAGTAGGATGAAGAAATAGAAGAGAAAGGATTGCAGCATAACCATACCCACTACTCTCTGGTGAGTACATGTGCACTCTGGCAATTACAGAAGAGAAATAAAGATGAGCTAAAGAATCAACATGACGATAAGATGCAATGCATGAAATAAGAAGTTCTATACAAAGCAATCTGATATAATAAAATTTTCTAAAACTTCCGAATGTTAACTGATGGTCAAAAGCCATTATAATCTTCATTTCTTTTGTTTCCTATTTTTTCTTCCTCCATTTAAAATACAATTCTCTTGTTTTCTGTCCAAGGTGCTGGCAAATGAGAAGCAAGTTAAAGGGGATATAGATGAACAAAGAAGCTGGCATTACTCATTAAAGAAAGTGCTAATAAGCAAGGTCCCCATTCTTTATGTTTTTAATGGTGGAAGTCAGTACTAGAGGAAAACTTCGTAATATATGTATGCATCATGAGCCAAGGGAATGTGATGAAAGAAGAAATATCTTTTCAAAAGACAACTAGTATACCTTCCTCTTCTCATAAGGGCACTAAGGCCATGATACAGGGCTTTACACATAACCTATCTAAACCTACTTACTTCCAAATGCCCCATCTCCAAGTACCATGATTTGGATGTTAGGGTTTGGTTTTGACATATAATTTGAGTGGACAAAAACATTCAGTGTATAACATTTCTCATGGGGAATAAGAGGTATCCCTCTCCCAGAAGTCACGCACATTGGAAGCCAAGAGACAATCTATCTCCTTTAACTTAGTTGGACATGCACAATATATCATTAAATGTTGAACTAATTGTCCATCTTTAAAAATGTAAATATCAGGACCAGCAGTTGGCTTAATGACTATGTCACCGGACTCCCATGTAGTCACAGCAGTTTGAGTCCTGTATCTGGTGACTTAAATTCATGCCGGGTGCATGTGTGTGTGTGCCCAAGATCCCGAGAAGAGAATGGAGGAGAGGGGATTGCGGCATAGGTCATTCCCCGTGGGGGTGATTTCTCGCTTTCTGTTTCTCTGTCTTCCTCTGTTTTTCTGGTGAGTGCACACGCCCTATAGCAAAAACTTCTCCAAAAAAAAAAAAAAAAAAAAGATAAATATCTCTTGGGACCAGCAGGTGGCATAAGTGGTTAAGGTACCGGATTCCCACATGGTTGACCACAGTTCAAATCCTGGACCCAGCAACTTGAAACTGCATGCCCAAAATCTTCAGAGGAGAATGGAGAAGAAGGCATTGAAAAGTGGCCAATACTCCCTGGGGTGGGGTAATTTCTCACTTTCTCTCTTTCTTTGTCTCTCTTTTTGTCTCTGACAAACACTCATGCCCTAAAGCAAAGGGTGGGGACTATCTCATTTAAAACCTGGATTCCTAACTTCTCATTGAAACTCTAAGGAATTAGAAACACAATGACTGAATTCTATCATGGCACCAAATGGCTGGAGCTTCATAGCTGCTAAACTCAGCATCCTCATTCGGTTATGTTACCTGCCTCTGTGTAAGACATTTGATTTATAATTTTAGAAATGCTTATAATTTAATAAGGAAGATTTAATAATGAATTAGTAACAGAGCAGAAGTTAGAGCTGAGATGTTCACCCTGTTCATTGTATCAGTTCATTTTTTTGTACACATGCCTGTCTCAAGGGGGAGGGTGTCATGAAATTCTTATTCTCATTGGAAACTTACCACAGGTCAGTGGCAGTCTAGCACATGGTTGGCATTCTTGCCCATACCTGTCTCCAAAGAAGTTTCTTTATGCACACAACGCTAACTAAGCTAAGACCATCTCACATCTGGCT
Organism: Tupaia belangeri chinensis; assembly: GCF_000334495.1. Lineage (NCBI taxonomy): Eukaryota > Metazoa > Chordata > Mammalia > Scandentia > Tupaiidae > Tupaia > Tupaia belangeri. The sequence goes on along the minus strand of NW_006159557.1, from coordinate 913,747 downwards.
GCACAGGAAGCAGCTAATCTCTTTCATGTGAGGTGACCCAGGGCACCCTTAAATATTCCTCTCAAAGACTTATCAGTATTTTGTGGATGTCGTGCCCATCAAACACTTCTTGTCTCCTCCTTCCTTTCCACATGAATGCCCTGCTACTGTGTGGGACTTAAATGTCAAAACGGTAGCAAGATGGCAGACTGTCAAATCAGGTCCTGAATCTGGGCTCATTACACCACCAGATGCTTTTGGTCACCTGGGAAATCACTGTGACAATCGCTGCTTATCAAGTTCAAGGTCAAAGTGAACTCTCCACAAATGCTGCAAAAGTAGAATTTCTCAGCAGTTGTTTAAATAATTTATTACAGTAGGATGTATGTCTTCTTGAAAAGTAAGACATAGATTTCATGTAAGTGACATTTTCTACTATGTTATAGAGGGAAAGGCAATTGGATATCCCCACACAGAAGGCAATGTGACCAATAGGTGACGATCCCGTCAAAATTTCTGCATTCTTTTCTGACCTTGCTCATCTTCTGTCACATATAAAATGGAAGGGTCTGACAATTTAAGAAGCTACAAGTCAATTCTATACACTATTTCCCAGTAAGCTATGATTTTATGTCTAGAAAAAGGAAATGCAGTGTTGTTTGAGAAGGATGAAAGAAAAGTAGTTGGTGCTGACTCTTTGTTATCCAAAAGGCAGACTTCCTAATGTGGTTATTCTCCTTTTTTTAGAAAGTTTCCCTCAGATCTTGGAAGAGTCAAAGACCTACTCTATTCTCACAGTGCTGACTCATGTGGGGGGCTGGAAACATCATGTTTAATAGCTGATGTGGATGATGAGGAAACTAACCATGTGGATTTCAGGGAGTCACTAGCCTATTCCATCCCATAGCGCATCCATGTGTTTAAAAACAAGTCACAAATAATTATAGAACAATTAGTCCTACAATTTATGTAAAAATTTACTTATTCTAGGAACCAGCAGTTAGCATAATGGCTATGTCGCTGGACTCCCATGTAGTTGACCATGGTTTGAGTCCCGGACCCGGTTGCTTAAAACTCATGCCAGGTGCATGTGCGTGTGTGCCCAAGATCCCAAGAGGAGAATGAAGAAGAAGGGATTGTGGTGTGACCATCCCCCCTGGGGAGTGATTTCTCGCTTTCTGTCTCTCTCTGTCTGTCTGGTGAGTGCACGCACCCTATAGCAAAAACCTCTCCAAAAAAAAAAAATTAAAAATTACTTATACTAAGCAGTTTTCACTTAAATATCAAATTTAAAAATTATGAAAACTATTACAGACTGAAACTATTTTGGTAGGGAAATACAGAAATTCCAGTTCTCAAAAGTCAATGGACTTGATCATCATTTGACTTCATCAAAGTCAACAAAAAGGTCCATTTGTTCATTTTATTAATTTTTTCTCACACTATCTATTATATTTTCACTACTTAATTTTTATGTAACTACATAATTATTTTTAAAATCAAATAGCATACATAAATAAAAATCATCTAAAATCTTAGTACACAGAGATTAGAAAATGGTTTCTTTTTTTAGAGTTAAAATGATTTTATTGAATTTCTATTCAAGAAATTTTAATGATGATTTTTATAAATTCTTTTTTTTTTTTTTTGTCATAGCATGTGTGTGCTCTCCAGAGAGAGACAGAAAGAGGGAAAGTGAGAAAGGGCCCCCCCCATGCAGAGGGGTAGTTATTTTTTGTCATAGCATGTGTGTGCTCTCCAGAGAGAGACAGAAAGAGGGAAAGTGAGAAAGGGCCCCCCCTGCGGAAGGGTAGTTATGCCACAATCTCTTCTCTTCCATTCTCCTCTCAAGATTTTGGATGTGCACACACATACACCCAATGTGACTTTCAAGTCACCAGGTCCAGGGCTTAAATTCTGGTTGGCCAAGTGGGAATACAATGCCTTAAACAGCATGCCACATGCCAGTTCCCTTTTCATTTTTAATTGACACATAATAATCCTACATATTTATGGAGTATGTTGTGATGTTTCAATGCATGTATGCATTGTATAGTGATCAAATCAGGATAATTAGCATATCCATCACATCAAACATTTTTTTAAGATTTATTTTATTCAACTTTTTTTTTTTGAGAGGTTTTCGCTATAGGGCGCGTGCGCTCGCCAGACAGACAGAGAGAGTCATAGAGACAGAAAGCGAGAAATCACCCCCCAGAGGGGATGGCCACGCCGCAATCCCTTCTCCTCCATTCTCCTCTCGGGATCTTGGGCACGCACGCACACGTGCCCGGCGTGAGTTTTAAGCCACCCGGTCCAGGATGCGAACCGCAGTCGACTATGTGGGAGTCCAGCGACATAGCCATTACACTAACTGCTGGTCCCTATTTTATTCAACTTTATTTACGTATGCATTTTAATTTGACCAAAGAGGGGGAGAGAGAGAGAGAGAGAGAGAGAGAGAGAGAAGGAAAGTGAGAAAGCAAGCCACCAGGCCCGGGACTCGAACCATGGTAGGCCATGTGGGAGTCCAGCACCTCTAACCACCATGCCGCCTACTGGCCCCACACATCAAACATTTATCTTTGTGGTAATAATGTTCAAAATTCTGTCTTCTAACCATTTTGCAATATATATTATTGTTAACTGTATTCACCCTACCTTATGATCCAGCAATCTCACCACTGAGCATATATCCAAAGAAAATAAAATTGCTGCGTTAAAGTTGCACTCTGTTCCATTCCCACGTTTACTGAAGCACTATTCACAACAGCTAAGATATGAAACCAACTTCAGTGTCCCTCAGTGGATGATTGGGTTAAAATGTGGGGGAGGGCCCAGCCTTGGTGATGTGCCCTGGTATGCTGCTGTGCTTTACAGACTGGATCACATTGGAGACTCAGGTTCACTTCTTAGTCCAATCCAAAGGCCTGGCAGGTGGTATGTGTCTATATTCCCAATGGCTTGGGAGGCTGACGTTCAAGGATCACAAGCTCAAGGCTGGTCTGGGCAACATAACGAGAACAGCAAGAACTTGTCTAGAGGAGCAAGGGGCATGGTGGCATGTGGCTGTAGTCCCAACTGGGAGGCTGAGATAAGAGGATCATGACATGGTGAAACTTAAATATGTACACAGATGCGCGTGTGTGTGCATGTGTGTGTGCGTGTGTGTGTGGTATATATACACAATGAAATACTACTCAGTCATAAAAATTAATGAAATCTGGTTACATTCAATAATACACACAAACCTGGAGAACATTTGTTAAATCAAATAAACAAGGCACAGAAAGACTTTTTTCACTCAACATTTTCTTTGTTTAGAATGTTCTGTTTTATGGCTACACCATTTTTCCTTATTCAGCCCCTTCTTTTGAACAGTTAGATTATATCCAATATTTTACTTTTTTTTTTTTTTGGAGAGGTTTTTTCACTATAGGGCACATGCGCTCGCCAGACAGAGAGAGACATAGAGACA
>NW_006159557.1:899613-910118 GCF_000334495.1 Tupaia belangeri chinensis | reverse complement strand
TATGCTAAGTGGTTGTCCCGGGATTTTTTTTTTTTTTTTTTTACATTTTTTGCCGTTTGTATTTCTTGTAGGACTTGTCTATAACTTTGTTCTACCTTTAATTTCACCAACATTTTCTGTTTTCATTGTGATGGTTTTACAGTATATTTAAAAATCTAGTAAGGAAGTCTCCCAATAATTACTCTTTACTTTCACATGCTTCATAACAATTATCTCAGATGACCTTTAGAATGAGTTCATTAATTTTTTTAAAGCCCTATTGAGATTTTTATTGGGTTTTCGCTAAACATATGAGTTAGAAATTCAATTAAGGCTTCTTAAAAATATTGTCTTCTTCCCAGTTTTTATTTTAAGTTTTATCTATACATATATATATATATATATATATATATATCAAATTGTCTACAAATAGAAACAACTAAATCATCTCCAATGATTATGCAAATTGTTTGTATGTCTTTTATTGCTGCTGAATACAACATCAAGAATGAAATACGGTTTGAACCCTGAGTACAATTTAAGAAATGATCTTTCCTGCCCACTTTATGGTCCATTTCTTGCCAAATATTTTACAGAAGTTCTGGCAGTTTATTCAATGCTAGTCAGAAGCCTTCAGGAAAATGCCTTTAGAGTTGGATATTCTGGTTCAAAAAGTCATTATAGAAACCAGTATAAATGTTTTTAAACAACAAAAAGTAGATATATAAATAAAACCGCCATATGACTCAGCAAGTCCATTAATCTTGTTACTGGGTATATTTAAAAAGGAGAGGAAATAAGTGTATTATAAAGTCATCAACTTCCCAATGTTTATTGCCATACTATTCACAACAGCTAAGATATGGAACAAACCTAGGTTTCCATCCACAGCTGAATGGATACAGAAAATGTGATACAAACACACACACACACACACAGAGAAATATTATTCAGCCATTGTAAGGGATGCAATCCTGCCATTTGAGGTTAATGAGTGCTCCTGAAAGAAATACGTGGAAATCCCTCCCATGTGGAAATTGAAAAAAATGACCTCTTCAAAGTACAGTGATAAAGAGACTAGGAAGAATGGGAGTTGGAGACATTAAGTTGGAATAGAGGGATTTGATTAATCAAATCAAAATTACAGATAGATAAGAGGAACAATGTGTCATGTTACAAAATACAGTAAGGAAAACATGATTAACGACAACTTACTATATATCTTAAAATAGCTAAAAAAGATCATTTTAAAGGTTCCCAACACAAAGTAATGACAAAAGGAATTACTCTGATGTACCATTACACATTGTAGTCATGTAGTGAAAAAACATACTGTACTTCCACAGATACGTACAATCATTATTAGCCAATAAAAAAAAATGTTTGAAAGAGGGTCCAAGCTGAAGTCAAGGGGCTTAAACCCACATCAGCTGTTAATTAGTTAGAGAAATTGGAGATGTTTGTTCTGAAAAGTAAAGACTCACTGGAACAAAAATGTTTATTAAAACATAGAGTAGACAGACATGTTGGGACCATCAGAGACTGTTGGACTCCCACCTGGCTGACTGTGATTTAAGTCCTAGATCCAAAAGCTTGAAACACACCTGGAGCATGTGCGTGTATGCCCCAAATCCTGTGAGAAGAATAGAAGGGAAGGGATTGCAGTGTGGCCATCCCACCAATGGGTGATTTCTCTCTCTCTCTCTCTCTTTCTCTCCGGTGAGCGCATTTTTCCAGATAGCAAAAATCTCTTGGAAAAAAAATCATAGTGTAGACATGTTCCATAACATCTCCAAAGAGAAGAATTAAGGACAAGCTACCTAGAGATCACTTTTTATTCAATGTAAAATAATCTTAGTTAAAAAACAAGTAGCTTACCTCTCTTTTTAAAAAAAAGTACTGAAATATAGGTTCTATGCTTTTTTTAAAAAGTACTGAAATATAGGTTCTATGAGCCATTACAGAGATATTGTGAAAAAATTTGAACATCTGATTGGTGGCTAGACTGGATGACATTTATGATCCGATCTTACTTCATATTCCATATTTCCACAATCCCCTTGTATTTTCTCTAGAGTAGCTGGCACAGAGATGTTTACTGAAATTCTTTGAAATACAAATAGAAATCGTGTAGCAAAAGCACCTCATTATTCTTGTAGACTGACTTTTTAGTAAACATATCTTAAAATTTAACATATACAATGCATTTGTAACAAAGAAATAATGCTTTCTCCAATCACTCCTTATTATCTGAAGCCTTGAGTCAGTCAATGAATATTTATTAGGGTGGGAAAAAAAAAACCTCAGCATACATAGAAAATAAAAGCAAACAAATATTCAGAAAAAACTACCAACATGGAGAGTTTGCTAATCATTTTCACCCTATTTGCAGAATACCATTTATGTTTAAACATTAATTGAATTTCCAAACAGATACTATCAGCACAGCATATGCTATGTAAGATTTATGCTTTTCATTCTCAACAAAAAACCTCTTCAGGAAATAGGTAATGAAAGCTCTAACTGTTGCATGCCTTTCTCATTCAAGATTAATGTTTAGCCTGTATCTTCTTACATTTCCCAAAATATCCTTGGACAACCTTTACCTATGCAAACATACTAAAACCAAATAACAGCAAAATGCTTATAAGATAGAAACCCACTGAGAAGTGGTTATATATGATTCTTCCTTGGTCTATCTTTAGAGATTTAGTTATAATTATCGGTATATTTAAATACTATCCCTGGGGTCAGCAGGTGGTATAATAGTTAAGTCACTGAACTCCCACATAGTCGACCATGGTTCGAGTCCCAGACCTGGCAGCTTAAAATTCATGCCAGGCATGTGTGCGTGCATGCCCCAAATCCCAAGAGAATGGAGGGGAAGGAATTGTATTGTGGCCATCCTCCCTTTGGGGTGATTTCTCGCTTTCTGCCTCTCTGTCTCTCTTTGCCTCTTTAGCAAGTGCACATACCCTACAGCAAGCATCTCTCTCAAAAATAATAAAATAATATCCCTACAGCTCACATGACCCTTCATGATACCTTTTCTTAATCAACAAATGTTAAAATTAATAATTTATCCACAAAGTACAGAACTGTGACATATTTTTACAAAGACAAGGCATAATTCTTATCTGTTTTGGTGTACTTTGTGGCAGCTGGTGACCCTATGAAATATCTAATCCCAGAGGTGAAAAGGCTGAATGGGTGTTGTGATGGTAACTTCAAGTTTGAAATAGGAAACTGCTGCTCCTGGAAATTTTTGGAGTGTCCTCTTCTCCTCAGACACAAAGCAATATTCTAGAACTGTGGAGTGATATGAAATGAAAGATAGGAAGAAAAGCTCTATTCTGAAAAACAAAACCCAGAATGAATAAGTCATGCAGATCCTTTACCTCCCTTGACAGCCTAACCCCCAGGTACTGAAAGATGGCTCAGGGAAGAGTGACATCTATTGTTCAGGAAGGGTGATGGGTGGGACTCACCCACCCTACAAGTAGAGTGAGCATCTGGCTTATGAGCAAAATTTCCCTCTCTCTGCCAGAGGAGCAAACAAGAGCGACATGTTAGGAGGCCATGGAAACTAATATCCAGCTCATGAGAGTTATCCAGGAAATGCGGGCAGAGATGAACAAACTGGAGAAAGAGAATCAAGCCCTCCGGATGAAACTGATTTCAAGGAGTCCAAAAGTCTCAGGCTCAGGGGGAGAAACAGGGGATGAAAGGGAAGAGAAAGCACATGGACAATCTCCAGCAACCCCTCATGGTGTGGTTTCCATTGAAGCAGAACCAGCTATGCCAGCACACCAAGGTACTCAGTGTCCACAGCTCTTCTGGGCTCTGCAAACACCTCTCAGAAAACAGGTTTATCGTGGCTATCGCATAACTGTATAGTTCGGTATTAATGGTGGTGGGTTTTACCCTTTTCTTCCTGGTAGATTAGCTTTGAATCTTGGGACCAGTAGATGGCATAATGGTTACATCACTGGACTCCCATGTAGTAGACTGCAGTTCAAGTCCCAGACCTGGCAGCTTAAAACTCATGGGAGGTGCATGTGTGTGCATGCCCAAAATCCCAAGAGGAGAATGGAGGAGAAGGGATTGCAGCATGACCATCTCCCCTGGAGGGTGATTTCTCTCTGTCTCGGGTAAGTACATGCACACTATAGGAAAAATCTTTCTAAAAAATTATTAAATTTGAATCTCTAGATAACAATTTCTTTAGCACCTTTAGCAACATATTTTAGCAACACTAAAACTACTTCTAGATATAACTGGGAAAAATAAGAAAGACAGGTTTGTGGGGCCAGCAGGTGGCATGGTGGTTAAGAGAGCTGAACTCCCACATGATCGAACATGGTTCGAGTCCTGGACCTGGTGGCTTGCTTTCTCACTTTCCTTCTCCCTCTCTCTCACTCTTGTTCTTTCCCTGTGCTCAAATTAAGTAGATAAATAATTAAAGTTAAATAAAATAATTTTTAAAAAGAGTGACAGGTTAATGGAAGTCAGTCACACTAAAAACAATGTGCTGTCTCCCCTTTGATTCAATCATTTAAATGTATAACAGAACACTGAATGTGGATATGTTAAATGGCTTGCTCACTTACTAAGCTGGACGAGTACTGCATATTAGGTGAAGGTATAGATATTAGAGTCAGGCAAATGTGATCAGCAATGATTAGTCACTCAGCCACTTGAAGGTGGCTTTCTTTTTTTAAGTGTGGAAGTGTTGCAGTACCTATTTCTCATGCTTGTAAGGATTAACTGCAGTGATATAGACTAATTGCTTAGCATAGCACCTAGCAAGTGCATAATAAGTGACACATATTATTTTGTTTGATTGAATTTCAAAAGTTTATTATTCACTCCCTCCGAGAGAGAGACACATCTCCAACAGGGTCCTCACACCATGATCTAACCCAGCCTTAGCCAGCGTGATCACAGACACGAATAAGGGACCCTCCTATGTGGGTCCAGTATGCCAAGGTATTGCATTAGTGCTGGCCGGCCTAATGCTGTGTGTTACCCATGTTTTACAGACAACTTGACCGTCCTATATGAATGTATGCTGCACATAATTCAACCTACTGTATAATTCAACATAATTCAACAGCTTCAACGCACCAGGTCAATGTTTAATATATTTCAAAAAATCAGATCTTAGGGCCAGCAAGTGGCATGGTGGTTAAAGACACTGGACTTCCACATGGCTGGCCGCGGTTCAAGTCTTGGATCAGGCAGCTTTCTTTCTCACTTTCTGTCTCTCTCTGTCTTTCTCTGGTCAAATTAAAAGTAAATAAATAAATAACAAAAAATAATTATAAAGTTAAATAAAATAATTCTAAATTTTTAAATCAAAACTCTCATCTTTTTTAAAAAATATGTATTTATTTCCATTTATTGTTATTATCATTTTTAAATTTTTACCAGAGAGAGAGAGAGAAAGGGAAAGTGAGAAAACAAGCCTCCAGGTCCGGGACTCAAACCGTGGTCAGCCACATGGGTATCCAGCGCTCTTAACCACCACGCCACCTGCCGGCCCCTAAAACTCTCATCTTTTATGAGAAGGAGTTTTGACTGAAGATTGTACATGAGGTTGGAAGTCAGCACAGCAAGAAGTATGTCTACATTTAAATTATCATTGCTTGTGTGCCTGTACACATATATGCAAATAAAACTGATACACATAATTAAAAATGCAAGGCTCTTAATGTCATCTGTCAAAGGCTTCAGGCAATGCAGTTAGAGTTTCTGAACAGCTTGACAATGGGACATGTCATATTTACCAGTTAGTTCACTCTGCTAAAGGTGTCTCGCTCTAGTGTGGAAGCCCATATTTCAAAGCTAAGAACAAATTCAAGTCAGAGTTGTTCCCCTTTTTGTCAAGTACAACCCCTTTTGGGTAGCTCTGTCTGCTATTTATAAAGACTATGAAAGATTAACCTATTAGAAAGTTTTTGTTCTTTAACCTTTAAGAAACAAACAAACAAAAGATATGGACATTTGTATTAAATCCTTACCCTAGGGTTTCTCAGCCTGTACACTATTGATGCTCTGGACTGAGTAATTCTTTATCAGGGAGTTTGGTTCTGTACACTATGATGTTTAGCAGCCTCCTTGGCCTCTAACCAGTAGACACTGTATTATCCTCCCAGTAATTACCATCAAAAATATCTCCAGAGGGGCTGACAGGTGGCGTGGTGGTAAAGGGTACTGGACTCCCATAGGGCCAACTAAGGTTTGAGTCCCGGACCTGGCAGCTTGCTTTCTCACTTTCCCTCTCTCTATTTCTTTCTCACTATATCCCTTTCTGGCCAAATTAAAATAAGTAAATGAATAAATAAAGTTAAATAAAATAATCCTTTTAAAAAAAGAAAATCTCCAAAGATTTCCATATGTTGCCTGGGGAACAAAATTGTACCTCTCACCATTCATTTTTTAAAACCATTGTCTTATTCCAAAGATAAATAATACTCTTTTGATCTATTTTCTATGATGCTTACCTTAATAAGAAAGTAAGTTGGATTTCAAGTATATCTCTGTCATGTTTTTTTTTCTTTTAATCTTTTATACTTTTTAAATTTACTCACTTTAAATTTAATCAATGTGCATCTTTATAGTGTGAAAAAGGCTTTTTTTCCAGCATGGAGGTAAGACATATCAGCCAAGTCAATAATATTACCATATACATTGTTTTTTAGAATTCTTTTATTTAATTTTATTTATCATTATTATTTTTTAATTTGACCACAGAGAAAGAGAAAGGGAAAGTGAAAAAGCAAGCCACTAGGCCCCGGACTCAAACTGCAGTCTGCCATATGGGAGTGCAGTTCCTTAACCACCATGCCACCTTCCAGTCCCACCATATTCACTATCATCAAGGTAAATTTTCATTCATATGTCTTTTGAATGTTTTTCCCCCACCCTCTCTCTTCCACCCACAATCACTCACCCACTCCTCTACTGTCCCTGGTGTCTACAGGTTCTGCTACTACTATTATACCCACCTCTCAGGCTCTGCCATAGAATGCAGTCATTTGGTTTATATTGAATGGGGACATGCATGATTCTCCTTCATAGTCTGGTTTTCTTTGCTTAGCATTAACTCTTCCATGTTCAACCACTTGATATAAGTGTCTCATTTTTTTTAATGGCTATTATTCCATCATGTATATATGCCACATTTTTTCAATACAGGGAACACAAGCAGCTTACTCACAAATAAATAAATAAATAAATAAATAAATAAACAATCCAATTTTAAAATGGGCCAATGAGCTGAATAAACAACTCCCCAAGGATCACAAACAGCCAAAAAGCATGTGAAAAAATACTTGACATCTCTTACCATAAGGGAAATGCAGATCAAAATCACAATGAGGTACCACTTAATCCCAGTCACAATGTCTAAGATTTATTTTAAAAATAAATAAATAAAACAAAAGACAAGTGCTCGTGAGGCTGTGGTAATAAAGGAACCCTTGCTACACCTTTGGTGGGAATGCAAATTAGTACAGCCCCTGTGGAGAACAATATGATTCTGTGAATATAGTATATACACTTTTATGATCAATCTCCTCATTTGTACAATGGAGATAGTGACAGATGCTTATCTCCATAGGGCTCTTGAGAGAGTTAATTCAAGTGAGACTCAATCTAAGTCACCTGGTAGTAGTAATAATATTGGATATGCTAAAAAACTTTGACTTGAGTATAATTGTTGATTAGTAGTTTTAATAATATATTGCCAACATCGATTGAAATTCATACTTGCAACTGAGTTACAGAAATCTGCTATTAGAAAAGGACTTTTTAACTATTCTATAGCATGGAGGTTTGGACAGCTACATCCCACATGCCAGTTGCAAAGTTGGAGTCCAGGATCTAGAAGCTTCAAAACATGTGGGTGTTTGTGCATATATACCCAAAATCCTGAAAAGAGGGAGAGATGAAGGAAAAGGCTTGTGGAGTGGCCATCTTCCATAAAGGGCGCTTTCTCACTTTCCCTCTCTCTCCCTCTGTTTCCTGTGAGTGCACACTCTCTCTGGCAAATTTGTTTAAAAATAGGGTTCAGGTGGGGGGCTTTAAAAAAATTATCCAACGCAAATGCTTTTATTTTGTAGCTTAGGAAAAACGACTTTGAAAGATTAACCAACTGTCCAGTGCCTTTTTTTTTACTTTTTTTTTTTTAAGAGATTTTTGCTATAGGGTGCATGCACTCGCTAGACGGAGAGAGACAGAGAGACAGAAAGCAAGAAATCACCCCCCAGGGGGGATGGCCACACCGCAATCCCTTCTCCATTCTCCTCTCCGGATCTTGGGCACACACGTACACACGCCCGGCATGAGTTGAAGCCGCCAGGTCCAGGACTCGAACCACAGTCGGCTACATGGGAGTCCAGCGACATAGCCATTCGCTAACTGCTGGTCCCCCAGTGCCTTTTTTAAAGTACAATAATTTAAATGTTTTCTCTGGAAAAGAGTAATGTAAAATCAGACTGACCTTAAACAAAGAATGGCTTTGGGACCAGGAGATGGCATAAAGGTTATGTCGCTGGACTCCCACATAGGCAACTGCTGTTCAAGTCCTGGATCCAGTGGCTTAAAACTCACACTGGCCATGTGTGCGTACATGCCCACAATCCCAAGAGGAAAATGGAGAGAAGGGATTGCAGTATGGCCATCCTCCTTGGAGGGTAATTTCTCACTCTTTCTTTCTGTCTCTCTTGGGAGCACACATATTCTACAGCAAAAATCTCTCCAAAAAAAAAAAAGAATGACTTCAGCCTCTGTGATGCGCTGCCTTATGAAGACAGAAGCCATGTACCAATTGCAGTTTGAGTCCCCAGGCCAGTAGACCTGAAAATATGCTGGGCTCATGCACATACATGCCCAGGATTCTGACAGGATGTAGATGGGGATGGAAGATAATGATGGCAGTATAACCATGCCCTGTGGAGGGTGCTCTTCTCTCTCCTATCCCTCTTCCTGTCCCTCTCATGCATACATGTTCTCTATCATGAATAAATAAGAAAGAGAATGATTAAAGAGCAGTAAGTGAATCACTTGGAACTAAAAGTTCTCTCGTTTGTTCATTGATATGTTAGACAAGACAAGGCTTTTACTGAGTGGAAAAGCCTGCTTTCCCTGCAGTCACCCGAGGACACAGAGCTGTGCTACAACTCAGGGACGCAGCTGCTAGGCGATAAAACATATGTATTTATAATGAGAATACAAAGTGCATGCTCAGAATAAATCCTTGTTGAATAAATGCTGATGGAAACCTCTGTAAATAGTCTGTAAGTATTTGGTAGATAATCTAGCCATCATTTTCAGCAGGGATGTTCTTCTGTCTCTTGTGCCTTGTGCATTCTCACTTTGGGTCTTCCAGGAAAGAGGTCATTTGATTTGACCTTGTGTTGAATAGCTCTTCCCTTTTGTCAATAAGAAACTGAAGAATACAGATTATTTGTGACTTAGAGAAATAAACAAAGACCCTATTTGCTAATAAGCCCCAAATTAAATGTAGGTCCCAAATAAGACTTTGTTATCATCAGCATAATATTCTCTGTTATGTTTTCTTACCATTCAGAATAAAGAGATAATTTTATAATCCTCTCAAACAAAAGTATATGGTTGTCAATAGTTAGAATCCTGCTTTTAGATAATTATGGACATTGTATATGATGGCAGATGAATTTAAAGATAATTTATTAATAGTATTTGGAGTTAATCATTTTGGATAGATTAGAACTTAAACCCCCCTCAGACTATCTAATATTTGCTATTTTGCTCTTCCAAACTATAAAAAGACAAGACCACAACCAGAAAATGGTGTAATGGTTACATCACTGGATTCCCACGTAGTCGATCACAGTTCAAGTCCCAAGCCCAGCAGCTTTAAACATGTCGAGAACGTGTGCATACATGCCTAAAATCCCAAGAGGAGGATGGAGGAGAAGGGATTGCAGTATGGACATCTGTCTGGGGAGTGATTTCTTGCTTTCTGTTTCTCTGTCTCTCTCTGTTTCTCCAGCAAGCATACACGCTCTTTAGCAAAAGAAAAATCTAAAAAATAAAATAAAATAAAATAAATTTTAAAAAAAGACAAGATCATTTCCACTTTTTGCAATGGCCATAATACCTTTCTCTCTTCTCTGTACAGAAATCGCCAGCAAATTTAAATAGGTGTGTTTCTGGCACTCTCGAAACCTAAGCACAATACAGGACTTTTTCTTACAGTTTCAAGCTGATTAATTACAAAAATGAGTCAAGAAAAGGTAAAGATTCAACAAACACTGAAAAAGTGTTCTAGAAAATAAACTTCCCTGCCATGAGTTCAGTCTTGGTAGCCTCATGAGTAACTTGGTACCCCAGTGTAGGTTAAGTAACATCCCCCAGATCACAGAGTTAGAATAGTGTTAGAACAGGGATTCAGACACATCGGGACTCCTTAAACTAGTGCTCTTTTAACCAAACCTCTTTAGTTACAAGGAATAGACAAGATTTGTTCTACCTCAAGG
>NW_006159557.1:884212-899546 GCF_000334495.1 Tupaia belangeri chinensis | reverse complement strand
TATTCAGTCATCTTTGCTTCTTTTCATGGGCCTCCTCTGCTTTCATGTCTCATTCAACAGGCTTCCTCCTGACTTTTCCAACTACAGCTAAGACACACAACCACAGGTTGTCTAGCGGTGGCCAGTTAAATCACTGTGGTCATTCAGGTGATCAGGGATAATGGATGAGCCCATTATCCTAGCATTGGAAGTAAGGAGGACATCAAGATTTGGCATTTCTAGAAGACTCATGTTCTTCCAGTGTTGAGGTCTTGTTATGCTGTGTATGTATTTTGGGGTCTTTGTTTGAATGTTGTGTTCTCAGGAAGGTCTTCCATGACCATACCATTTAAATAGCCCCCAGACTTTGTACCTCATATTGCTCTGTCTCCTTGTCCCCATCTAACTTTCTTACTGCAATCCATCACTAGCTGATCTGTAACACTTATTGTCTGTCTGTCTTCCACATAAGATAAGCTCTGGACAAGCAAGAATTTCATGTGGATCACTATCGCACCTCCATTTTAAAAGTATCTGGCACATGGTTGGCACTCAATTCATACTTGAAAAACAAATCAGTGAATGGGTATCTTTCATGCCAAAAATTAATTAAAGGATACTAGTTTGTTTAGTTAGTTTAAATGAAGTATTAGCAACACAATTTTCCATTTGTCGGTGTTAGTAAGAGCAGAATTTTTTTAACTTGATTTTTTTTTATTTTCTCCTGTACAGACAATGTCATGATTGTTAGACGCTATTCCGTTTCTTCATCTGGTCATTCACTTGCTGTGAATGATCCCTGGAAAGCTGAGAAACTACATCCACATTGCAGAATTCTCACTGCTCAAGGGACAGTTAAATCACTAGCATGCCCTTCAACTAAGAAGCAAGATAACGAAGGCAAGATGTTTACAGGAGAGTCTTTTGTCAGCAATAGCTCCAGCCAAAGAATTTCTCCTGAACACGTTTCTGGTTACAGGTAACGTACAATATGTCTGGAGTTAACTTCCAGGCACATGCTGAAATGGTTACTGAGATATTCCCATAGAAAAGCAAGTATTATCTAGTAGAGGAGGAAAAAACCCTAAATAACATATTAGGACAAAATAATTTCCATCTCACATATACCCATTTTGGGAATCAATAGAAACAAATTTAGCTGGAGTCCAATGGCACCCTCTAATAGATAGCTCTACAAAGTGGAATATTTAGCCTTCATTGATTCATCAATACTAATGACCACACTTTGAGCAAGGCTTTCACGATACAAAACTCAGTAAAGTAAGTCATTATATTCAAAACTTCATTTAATGACAAATACTCAAGCAATCTGACCACTACAATGAAGTCCATCCGAGAGAGAAGACACAGTTATTCAAGAGCTGAACACAGAATCCTGAGAAAGAGATAGCTGTCTCTGTGGAGGCGGGTGCCTTAACAAGCTTTGGGAGAGATTAAAAAAAAAATCCTTTAAGCATAACTCAAAAAAGCCAAGAGACAAAGAGAAAATTAACCTGCTCTCTAAAATACATGAATTGGATTTTAGGGTGTCAATCTCATTACAAGAATGAGGGGGCAGGTTTGAGAAAGCAGCTGGCTGAGGATCTTGGCCAGTCTTCTGTACTGGTAGGGTCAAGGCCCCTTTCCAAACAAGGTTGACTAACTAATGTATCTGCACTCCTGGGCTGGTGTGTGGCTTCCTCTCCCTGTCACTCTGCATTCCTACTTCCCAATTCTCAGTTAGGCCCTAATTCTTTAGCAAAGTCTCTATCCTTTTGTCTTGTGTGTCAAGCGGAGGAAAACCTGTTAAAAAATTTTTTAAAAAGGACTGAGTTTCATGATTACCTTATCCCAGAGATGACAAAATGGAAAAATGTGGCTATGAGAGAATAAATGAATCATCTAATTCGGCAATGGCAAGAAATCGAATCCAGGGGTAACCATAAGTAATAGGCCTGCAAGAATTCTCATCAATATTGAATGAGCACACTGGACCTTCCACAGGATGTAGGAAACAAAAGTGGAGCCAGTTTTATCTGAATTTCAAAAGGCAAGATGAAAATCACAAAGTCCTATCATAGCCGTAGAGAGAGTAATCTGAGTCACCGAGGACAGCTGGATGTCACTGGGCAAAGAGAAATGGGAAGGTCGTCTTAAGTATGACAAAAAAATACATGAAGATTGGGAGAAACCAAAAGTTGTTCAGTGAAGGACGATGGAGAAGTGAGCAGGACCCAGCAGGAAAGACCTCAGGAGTATGTGCTTTATCCTGTAACTATTCCAAAGCTAGTTAAAAAAAAAATCTTTGAAAATGTTCAAAATACAGAACTCTTCAGAAACTAATGTTACAAATATCAATACATTCATCTCAAGGGTTTTGTCTTACTTGATTCAAATGGGTTTTCTTTGTTTCTTTCTATCATGAGGCAGAGAGAGAGAGAAAGGGAGAGGAAAGCACTTTTTCTCCTCAACATTCTCAGCAGGGTCACATGCTGCAGTCCTCCCGCAGTCTTCCTGGACAGCCAGGATCACAGGACATACATGCACACCTGACATTTATAGGCCTCCTGGGAAACGAACTCTAGTCCTCCGTGTGGCTTCCGACATTGCAGAGCAGTGTGCTATTGCTAAGCCACCTCAGCGGGGCCTGCTTGAGATAGTTTTATATATAAAAGAAATCAAATGTTACTAATAAAGAAACCTATGTTTTGAGCCTTTTATTATATGGATTTTTCATTCAATGAATACATTCTAATGCATACTGCATGCTGGGCAGGATTCTAGGCTCTGCAGGTATGTCAGGAAACAAAATTGTCAAAATTTCTGCTCCTGTGGAGCTTATTTCTTTGTAATGATAACCAATAAACACAAAAATAATACATAAAGAGTATATTATGTTATCTGGTGTTAAGTACTAAAGAGAAAAATTAGGCAATAAGGAGAAAGAAGGTTAAAGGAGCAAGCCTTGTTGGAATGTTTGACTCTATGGCCGAAGAAAGCCTCGCCACCTGAGAAAGGAGGGAGAGAGTCTTGAGGACATCTGAAAGAAACTCCACAGATGTTTTGAACAGCAAATGCAAAAGCCCCAGGGGGAAACAGGACTGGTGTGTTCAAGTCAAAGAGAGGAGGCCCTAGTGGCTGCAGTGGAGCAAGCAGCCGAGAGCAGCAGGATTTGAAGGCCAAGAACAAAGAGTGATATTCCACACCCTCCAAAGAACTAAGTCAATTGGGATAGGTAACATGCTGTTTCCATTTTTTTTTTTTAAAAGATAACTTGGGGGACCAGCAGATGCCATAATTGTTACGTCATTGGATTCCCATGTAGTCAACTGTGGTTTGAGTCCTGGACCCTGCAGTTTAAAATTCATGTCAAGCGGGAACCAGCAGTTAGCGTAATGGCTATGTCGCTGGACTCCCACGTAGTCGACCGCGGTTTGCGTCTCGGACCCGGTGGCTTAAATCTCACGCCGGGCACGTGTGCGTGCGTGCCCAAGATCCCGAGAGGAGAATGGAGGAGAAGGGATTGCGGTGTGACCATCCCCCCTGGGGGGTGATTTCTCGCTTTCTGTCTCTATGTCTCTGTCTGTCTGGCGAGCACACGCACCCTATAGCGAAAACCTCTCCAAAAAAAAAAAAAAAATTCATGTCAAGCACGTGTGTGCGTGCCCAAAATCCTGAGAGGAGACTGGAGGAGAAGGGATTGCAGCAAGGCCATCCCCCTGGAAGGTGATCTCTCGCTTCTTTCTCTCTGTCTCTCTCTGTCTCTCTAGTGAGCACAATACACTCTATAACAAAAATCTCCCTTTTTAAAAAGTAGTAAAAAAGATCATTTGAAACTTCTGAAGAACAATACCAAAAAAAAAAAAAAAAAAAAAAAAAAAAAAAAAAAAAAAAAAAAAACCAAGGAGAACAGATTTAAAGCTATGAAATAATCTAGGAAGTTGTTTCAGGGCCAAAAGTGGCAACAGGAGATGTGGTTTCTGAGTGTTTCAAAGGTGAAGCCAATAGGATCTGTCAAAAGATAGTATGTGAGATACGAAATTGGTTTACAATCTCTATGTGTTTTTAAAGAAGGAAAAAAAACCAGAGGTGTGTCTTTTGCCTTAAAAAGTGTGTACACACACAAGGGCTTCAAAAAGTTTGTGGAAAATGCACAGGCAACAAAACCTGTATATGAAATTTCAAAACATTTTGCACCAAAATAAACTCATACTTTAATTCCATTTTTCTTTAGCCATTTCAAGGCCCCCTAGATGCATATATAGATTCATTTAATGTTTTTGTAAAATAAGGAATTGCCAGTTTTACAAAAGCACTAAATGTTCGTTGTAAAACTAATTTTTACAAATTACAAAATATAAATGCAATATCAATGCAAAAGTATAAAAAGAAAAATCCTCCATGATCTCATAACCTGAATAATTGCTATTTAGATTTTTTGTGGGAGGCTGTGCACCAGCAAACATCGCCAGTTTCTCAGAAAGCAAACAATTACACAATGCCAAAGGCCATGATTGGCTCCCCTTCCAAAAACCCCCCCTTCAGAACCATACTCTGATTGGCCACTTCCCATAGCAAATCGGTAAGCTTAGAATCCCTCAGATTTGCATAATCTGGCACCTCATGACTGGTCCACAGAAGCAACCAATAATAACCCACGTTTTACAATCGTTCATTCAACCAATCACTGCCCACCAGCATGTATATAACCACGACCCCTGACCCACAATCTCCAGACGACCCTGAAGACCCTGAAGAGTTGTAACACCGTCATCTCCAGATGACCTGGATGACCCTGAAGAGCTGTGGCACTGTGTCGTCTCCGTGCTGCCCACAATAAACAGACGACTCTGACTCTGTGTCGTATCCATGTTGTAACATTGCACTACTCGTCCCGGCTCTCACTCAGGAAACCTGTTCGACTATCCCCCGGGCCGGGACAATTTTTGATGGATATATCTACATATTTTGAAATCATACAGTGTATGTATTATATCGTTTCATTTCTTGTACTTAAAACCACAGCATTCCCACAGACCTACAACACTGAAAATCATAGTACTGTTAGTTTTTGCATATCAGCTTTTTATAAATAATAGTTTGGGAACCTAGTCAATGTTTATAATATATTATTTTTCTGGTACAAAATGTTTCCCAACAACCAAGCTACCAATGAACAAATTACTTAGAACACAGTTTATTTCTTATCTAGAAGGTAGTTTAATTTTTAAAATTCAGCCAATTACAGGTTTGTATTCAAAGGCAAAAGTCAGTATTGGCTCATAACCAGCAGTTAAACTGGCATTAAACATACTGGATAACAGAGAATTGTTGAGTAGAAATTGAACATTTTTTATAGCAGTCTTTTTTTTTTTTAATTTTGCCTTTTATATTCTCAGAAATCAACGAGTAATAGCATATCATTACATATTCCTCTGGTTGTTTGGGAAATTCACTTAGTTCCTAATAGCTTTCAAAGAATTAGACAAAGATTTATCAAGAGCCAATTTATTTGAACTGGCTTTTGAACCATATCAAACATCATATCTAATTTGCTTGTGAACTTTTCCATTACTATACCAAGAAAGTATTTTACAGAATAATGTCAATGTCAATATTTCTAAGAACCAAAGATTTTCAGAAACTAGAGATAGAATTTTACTTTTTCTTTGACTGATAGTGAAATCCAATCTTGTCCATCTATGTTCGAGGAAAAAAAATAATAATCTCAAGCTGTTGGCAAGATTAAGGGTCCATGTAGAGAGTCAAAAGTAGATATGTTATTTTATTCAGTTTCCTAGTAAAAGAAACCAGACACATTACAATAAGTGTATTCTTTCTTTTTCTGAATCAACACGATTAAGAAGGCAGCCTCTGGAATCAGACAGCTAAAATCTCAACTTCATCATTTATGAACAAGATGGCCTTGGAGAAAGTGATTAGTCTTCCCCATGCCATAGTTTACCCTTCTTTAAAAAGGGAATCATAATAGCATTTACCTCATGAAGAATGAGTGAGATAGTTGAGTGAGTGCTGACAAAGCAGCCATGGTTATTATTATTTCATTGATTCCAATGTATGGAAGCACTTGGCTTCCTCCTTCTGGGAGACGTTGCAGATGTGTTGTCTGAGATACAGACCACCGAATGTCACTCAGTGATCTTAAATAACAAGAAAGAGAACAAAACTGGAGAAGAGGTCATCATTACAAACATTGTTTTCTAGACATCTCTCTAAGGGTAGTTAGTTCTGATGTATGTCAAAATTCCTTTAACACTTCACATAACACTTCTCTTTGTGTGAGCAAAAAGAAATGATGTAATCTCTCAGCGAACACAGTACTGTTGCTCTTACCCCACTCAGCCCTTGATTGCTCTGGTATAATGATATTCAGTTAATTTTAAATCAAGAGGAGCAGATTGAATTGGATTATAAGATAATTGTCTCAAAGTTGTGCCTCTTCATCTGAAGAGATTTAATAGGAGAGACTCTGCCTAAGACGACACAGTATTCACAGTATTCTTTTTTTATTTTTTGGAGAGGTTTTTACTATAGGGAGTGTGCACTCACCAGAAAGACAGAGAGAGACAGAAAGACAGAAAGTGAGAAATAACCCTCCAGGGGAAATGGCACACTGCAATCCCTCCTCCTCCATTCTCTCAGGATCTTAGGCACACATGCACATGTGCCCAGTGTGATAAGCCACCGGGTCCAGGACTCGAACCTTGGTTGACTACATGGGAGTCCAGCGACATAGCCATTACACCAACCGCTGGTCCCTGACATAGTATTCTTGAACTTAAAGCATGAAGCTAATAATCAATCCTCAAACATTCCAACCCTCCATTGATAGCTTCAAATTTTTGTTTTGTCAGCAACTATTCACTGGGATTAGCTACAAGGTCAATTCAAATATGTATTCTTACATTATTGTTGAACAACACAAATTTTTTAAAGTACTGTGATACATTTAAAATGATTTTTAACATTTTAGGTAGAATTTGGTTAAAAAAAAAACACAATAAATGGTGTATATAAATATTTTTCCCCTTATTTTGCTTTCTATAGAGACAAGATAAAGACGGTCAGTTTCCAGTTACCCATGGACTTGTCTTCATATTCCAAAAATTCAAGTTCTTTGAAATACTCAACAAACCAGACCACAAACCAGTTAAGTATCATTGCAGAGTAAGATGTGTGAGGTGGTTAAATGCAAGAAAGAGTTCCCAAGAAATGGAGTCACCAAGGTGTAGCTGACTCAACATCCTCTCCTGAAAAGAACTCTGCAAGATGTTAGGTAAAACACACAAGTAATTGGTGTTAGGTCAATGGACTTGTTCGGCCAAGGAATGGAAGTGATTAAGTTTTGTCGTTGCTGAATACTAAGGACCGAGTGTGTGTAGTGGCTATGGTAATCTATGCAACATGTGACCTATTAAATGTACTTGCATGTTCAGAATCCAGTGTCTGTGCTATAGCCATCAGACAATGCTGTTCACATGTTAAGTGTGTTTTCCAGGTGACTCCATAACAAATCTAGGGAAAAACTTGTTTTTGATTAATGGCATAAAAGCAATAGTGCCTATCTACAGTTCATTGTGCATTGATATTTCACTGATTTCTTGCCTGTTTGTTTTCCAGGCATGTGAACACAAACACAGCAAACTTCCATAATGTACATTATAAACTCAGAGCAGCTATGGGCTGGCTAAGGGTAAGACTCTAAACCTGATCGGAAGGAGACAGAAAAAAGTTCACATCATCACTACTCAAAGATTAGAAATTCTCAGAATTTCTCTAATTCTTAAATTTCTAGTTAACAGAGTATCTACTCTTTCTGTCTATAGTAATTGCACTTGTAATACTCTCTTATTCTGTTTTTTAATACTGTCATATTCCTTTTTTTTTTCATTCTTAACATAAATACCTGGGCCTGAGTGATTTTATAAAGGAAAGAGAGATGTATTTACAAACTCACAACTCCGGTGGCTCTGAAGTTCAAAATCCTAGGGCTACAGAGGACGGGAGGAATTATACAGAGAGGGAGAAAGAGATAGAGATCTTATGACAGCTCTCTATTTTATAACAACAGCTTTTGTGAGAACTAACATTTTCTCATGAGAGCTAGAACTGGGACTCAGGAGACATTATTAATCTATTCATGATGAATAGATAGCATCCTCCATGATGTAATCACCATGATCCAATCACCACCAACAACACCACTACCCAACCCCATCAAGCCTCACTCCTTCCCAACATCAAATTTCAAAACATAAAACTTTGGGAAACAAGCAATCATCCAAATATCAATACCCTTTTTAAACCAAGATCTTATATGAGAAATCTCCAGAGCATTAAGATACAGATCCCTGGACCCTAACCCACAGCTACTGGATTGGCTGTGGAGATTGAGGGAAGGCACTAGAAAAGACTATTTGAAACTTTTTTAGGGCGAGCTCATAGTCTGGTAAGGTTAGGAAGCTGGACCCCATGTGATTGACTTTGTAATGTGAGTTCTGGACTCAGAAGCTTCAAAAATATGCCAGATGCATGTGCACATGTGCTCAAAATCTCACTTAAAAAAAAAAAGAGAGAGAGAGAGAGAGATTGAGGAGAAGGGAATGAGGGCATGACATTCTCCATAGAGGGGTGCTTTCTCACTTCCTTCTCTTTGTGTCTTTCTGTCTCTCTCTGGCAAGTGTATATGCCCTCTGGCAAACTTTTATATTTACTTATTTCTCCATTAGTGAGAAAGAAACAGCACCCCAATAGGCTCTTCACACCACAATCCACCCCAAGTTTCAGTGGGCTCTGGATAATGGACACACAGGTGCCGAGCATGCTCAGGGAGGCCTCTGGACACAGTCCTGGAACCTTCCTGCATAGGTCAGGCTCACGTAGAGGCATGCTTTATCACTGCGCCACCATCTAATCCCCTGAAGACCAAGTTAAACAAACTTCCTGAGTTGTTCTCTGTTTCACAGTTGTGCTCGTGAACCACAACCATAAAGACTAAAGAACATGGTCCTAGACACTCCAGATTCATCTCTGAGTTGACGTGTAAGCAGTACAGTAAGAAGAGGGTAGGGATAGTTCACATCATTCCTAAGAAGGAATTTTAAAAGTCACAGTCAGACTCCTAAAAAGGAGACAGAAGAAGCAAACAATACCCTGATGTAGAAGTCATATAACAGGATCAAATTCTTTTTAAATTTATGGTATTCATTTAAGATTCATAATATTCTTCGCATCATAACAGATGTGCAATAGGGCAAGGCTACCACCAGAGGGGAGAGAAACAAATGAGATATGCAAGACCACATAATATGGAAATAAAGACACGTACTGAGCAGATAATTAAGCTATTGACCTATGAGACTGCTGGCATTTTTAATTTATGTATAATGATATTCTCTGCATATTTATAAAACAGAATTTCACCTTAACATTGGTTTAGAAAAATCATTGCCCAAACAGTAAATTAAAAAAAAAAAAAAACAATACATGACAACCACCCAACTTATAATGTCGTAACTGGCAAAGTTACAATGACAAATTATCACCAGTGCCAAGCTAAAAGTCTAGTACATAACTGGCATTTCATCTAAGGTCAATGAACTTAATGGAATTAACAATTATTATAAATGAGTCCAAAAGTGCCCAGTAAAAACAAATACCGTGTTATCAATTTTTTAACTTTAAAATCAAATTGTTTAATGTTATGATTAAAGAAACAAAGCTCTATCTTTGTTCCCTGGCTTGATATAGTGTTTGAGTGTATTTTTAAGCATAATGAATTACAAAGAATAAAAATCACTGCCATCATGCTCAGATCAACCAATAGTACTGTACTGTGTTATACTATGTCCCAAACTTCCAGGGGAATGTTTGAAACTGTAAGTCAGGAATTAAAATGCCTATTGTTACAGGAAAGTAATAGAAAACAGTGGGAACCCTGAAGAATAAGATGGGCACACTCTACCTAAAGGGAGCTGCAGTTATTCATTCACCTTCATGATACAGCTTGAGAAAGCAAACGCAAGTTCTGTCATATGACCTATTTTTTCATGAACTATTTAAATCTGGGATTGTGGGCCAACTCCCTGGCCTGGTGTTTAAGGCAGTCAGATCCCACATGACCAACCATGTGGTTGGGAAGCATGCTTGGGTACCTGTGCATGAATCCCCAAAATCCTGACAGGAAGGAGAGAGAGAGGAGAAGAGATTATGAAGTGACCTTGCTTTCCCCTTTTTCTTTCTCACTGCCTTTTTGGTGAGCACATGGGCCCTCTAGCAAATAAATAAATAAATAAATGAGCCCTAAAAAAAAAAGTCCTGGTTGTTATGCAAAATCTTCTGACTCATAAATAAATATTATCAATGTGTTCAATATTTTAAACATTATGAAAACAAACACAATGTATCTAGAGACCAGATCTAGTCCTTAGGATACCAGATTTCAATCTTAATGAATCTTAATTTCAATCTTAATTAAATATCACCACTTAAACATAGAAATCCAGAACAAGATGGAAAGGGGAGAAGGAAATCTGAGGTACAGGAAAGAGGAGAAAATTGTGGTAGAAGTATCTTTACAAAAACACAACTTAACCCATAATCAATACTTATTTGCGCACACAACTGAAGTATAAATGTGAAAACGTACAAACAAGATTTAAAAAAAAAAAAAGAAAACTTTGTCCATTACAGATGCTTATCCACTTGTGATACGGTTACATCCCAATAAAATCATCATAAATTAAAAATATTTGATTCCAAAAATTCATTTAGTACACCTAATCTACTGAACATCATAACTTAGTCTAGCCTACTTTCAAAGTGCTCAGTACACTTGCATTAGCCTATAAGTGGGCAAAAACATCTAACATAAAGCCTACTTTTTTTTTGAGAGGTTTTCGCTATAGGGTGCATGCATTCGCCAGACAGACAGAGAGAGACAGAGAGACAGAAAGCGAAAAATCACCCCCCAAGGGGGATGGCCACACCGCAATCCCTTCTCCTCCATTCTCCTCTCGAGATCTTGGGCACGCATGCACACACACCCGGCGTGAGTTTTAAGCCACCGGGTCGGGACGCAAACCGCCATCGACTACGTGGGAGTCCAGCGACATAGCCATTATGCTACTGCTAGTCCCTAACATAAAGCCTACTTTATCATCATGTTGTGACTATCTCACATAACTTAATGAAGACTATACTGAAAGTGGAAAACAGAATCCTTGTGTAGATACTCTAAATATGGTTTCTATTGAATGTGTATCATTTTCACATTTTAAAGCCAAAAAATATGTTGAACTCAATACGTTGAGGACCATCTACACATATTTTTGTCTATTTTAGGTTGTTCTCTTATACAGAACTCCTGGAGCATAATTAATATAAACAAAACAATCTCTTTGGCTGGTTTTCTTCCTTTTGGTGGGGAAAGAGCACTCTAAAATCACAAGATTACAGAATTTTCCTGAAAACTTCTAGCTTCAGGCCATAATTTCAGACTAAGCATAGCTCACAGAGGTGACTCCACTAGCCCGAAGTGACACAATTTGTAATAAAGATGCAATAAGAGCCTACATCTCCTGACTCTTCCTATGAGAGTTCCATATTACCCCTAAATATGTGACTTGTCAAGCCTAAATGTTTGTAATGTGAGGCATACTCAACAAGTAAAGACGATCTCAATGGCGTCAATGTCCTGGGTACTTAAGGAAAATAAGATCGTGTATGTGGGTATGTTGCATAAAGCACTGAACAAACACAGAATACTGTTACTTTGTTCTATTCAAAACACAGACTTTCCAATATATGCTAAATTTATTTTTCCCTCTTTTTTATTTTAAATTTATTTATTTTACATTCATTCATTGTATAGCATCACAAAATGAGGTTTCCTATCCAGAAAACACGACATATTGACTTAATCAAGGACAGTACCATACATGCTATCATCAACAAATAATTTTCCATTTCTTGTTTCTTATATATGTTGCTTTTTTTTCACCCTTGATTCCCTACTTCTCACATTCTGCCATTTCCACCCTCCTCCCACACTGTTTCTGGTATTTACCGTTGTTTTCCATACTTTTTTTCCCCCACATTTTATTGATTCACAAAATATCTTCATTAACCTAAATAATTTCAATAATAAGTTCAGCTGTTATATACATACCTGTGACCACACATCTGACTTTAGGCATAAAACTCAGTGAATAGAATGAACATACTGTAAAGTAGCACCTCACTGAGGCTATATAGCCTTACTGCAGTCACTAAATAGGTATTTTAAAATGTATTTTTTAATTTCAAGAAAAATAGTTTTAGCTTTAATAAATCAAAATAAAAAATGTTAAGAGAAATTTGCTTAAGACTTAAAGTCAGGAAGAAGTTCAGGATTCTGTTCAAATAGTAGGTAGATGAACCTATCAACAACTCAAGAGAAAATAAAAATCCTTAAATCTGGAAAACCAAGCATAGAAGAAAATCAATACTGTTATAGTCAAATGTCATAAAATTCTATTTCACCAGTTCAGTCTCATGTAATTAATGTCTCTTCTGTTGTGGTCTTATCTTTCCATTTAAATTCTGGAAGTTAATATTCAACTCTGGACTTTTCCCTACCATTAAGTTGGCCATTTTCTTAGTTGTTTTTTGGACTCTTATTTATGTATGTCTTTCTTTAGTTTTCCTGGTATAGCACTGCTTTCGGAACTTCTTGGAGAGCTGGTCTAGCATTGGTAAATTCTTTTAGGTTTTGTTTATCTGAGAATCTTTTTGTCTTTTCTTCCCATATGAAGGATAACCTTGCCAGGTATTCTAATATTGGTTGGAATTGTTTTCACTTGATATTTCAATCATATTTTCCCATTCTTTATTTGCTCGCATTGTTTCCAATGAGAAGTTCACTGTTAGCCTGATGGAATATCCTTTGTAAGTAAGTTGACATTTCTCTCTTGGCAATTATAATATCTTGTCTTTGTGGTTTTGGTCATTCTGGCTATGATGTGCCTTGGAGAAGATCTTCTTGAGTTGACTCTATTTGGGGTCCTTTATATTTCTTGGGTCTGGATATTTGAATGCCTCTCTAGGTTTGGAAAATTTTTTTCCAGGATTTCATGGAATAGATTATCAATGCCTTTATTAGTTTCTTCATCTTCTGGGATACTGATTATCTAGATGTTTGAATGTTTAATGGTATCTAATACTTCTCGTATATTATTCTCGTTTTGAGTGAGTTATTTTCTCAGTCTTTTTGGCGAATTTTTCTAGACTGGACATTCTGTCTTCTACATTTAAGATTTGGTCTTCTACATGATCTAATCTGCTTTTAATTCTTTCTAGGGAGGTTTGGATTTCCTGTATTACAGCCTTTATCTCTAATAGTTCCATTTGATTCTTTTTTATGGTGTGTATTTTCTCTTTAAACTCATGCAAGAACTTCCTCACCTCCTGGAACTCATTGTCTCTTTACTCCTGCATCTTCTGGAGTTTATTGGCTCTCTTCTCTTGCATTTATGTTAGCTTTGTCACTGTGAATTTTCTAAATTCTTTATCTGGCATCTCCATGAGTTCTGTTGTACTGTCTTTGGATAATGAAAAGTTGTTCTTTTCCCTTGAAGAAAAGATTTTTTTGGTTTCTCATATTTCATGTGCCTCTGCAGTGGTTTCTGGTCATCTGATGGATTATATGTTTCTTCCTAATTTGTTGAAGTTAAATCTGAGTATTCAGAGGTGTGCAGGAGGAGATGATCTGAAATCTCTCTGCAGTTCTATTTTTCTCCCTTTGTGCAGCAGATCAGTGGGAATTGAGGACTATTCTCACTTTAGTACTGTTCAGATGTTTGGCTACTGTACACCTAGACCTGTCTAGACACTCAATGTGTGGAGACTGAGCAGCAAAGTGATAAAGTAAAAAAAAAAAAAAAAAAAGAAGGAAAAGAAAACAAAAAAGGAAGAAAGATAAATAATAATAAAAAAGAGAAACAAAACAAAAAATTTTAAGCAAAAAATGAGAATACAAACATGCTACACAAAAATAATTGCTCACAACTCAAATGTAAATGGCTTCTCAAAGGGCCTGTGCTTTGCTTCTCCACTCTACATCTTGGTGTCTGGAAGGTGAAGTCTGAGCAGGAAATCTTCAGTTGTCCTAGCCCCTGAAAGGGTTTGCTCACAGCTCAAATGTAGATGGCTTCTCCTATGCTAAATTGAAGTCACAGCATTAAATTGATAAAATTTAGACGTAAAATTTCTAGGTTTTGGTTTTGTTGTGGTTATTGTTTTTTTGTTTTTTGGTTAAATTGAAGCATCACCAGCTTATAGATAAACAGAAAAATACTTTCCTAACACTGAGTCACAAGCTTTACCGATAAAGAAGAGTAAGATAGAGAAGAAAAGATGGAGGAGAAAGCTAATCCATGATGAATTCCTAATGGTCACCAACACTACCAATAATGACACAAACTAACAATCTTGTAGGTGATGAAAGCTAAGAGTTAACAACTACAATCTGTCTATTATCAAAGTACACCAATGTCTGCCAGAACTATCTGCTTTCGTAAATGTGGCCTCCTGCAAATTTCCTTTAATAAATAAGTATATCAAAACAAAGGAATACAAAATAATGTGTTCAGAAACAAATGGCAAGCTCAGACAATTTTTGTTGGCCCCAATTCTGTTTCTATTGCCTTAAGCTACTTCTAACCCTTCAGTTGTGAATCGAGAATAAACAACCTGAGAGACAGCTGTGTACAGGAATAATGTGAAACACTGCAGAGTATATTTTATTCTTTGTTTTAAATTCTGTTTGTTTTTTTTTTTTCTCTAAAAAGACATCTTAAGAACCTCTAATAATCCTGGAAAGCACAGCATTGCACTTGATAGATTTTGTCACCAAAATAAAAGGCAAAATACAGTATACCTGCTGATTATGGAAAATACTGCCCATAGAACTTAAAGGGTGGTAACACAGTCTAGAAAAGAATATTAGCATATAGTAGTCAACAAATAATGTTCAGTTTAATTTCTTTCTCAAGAGATTGAGTTCTGATATCTGAAATACTACCTAACTTTATATTATCAATGAAGGAAAATATTTATTTATTCAAGTTATGTTTGAGAAAGTATAAGGTTAGACTTTATTTTTTCTTGTATAGGAATGAATAAAAGACTTGCTTCAGCTTTAATTTTTCTGTAGCTTTTGCCTTTATCATTAGTGGTACAACATGCCAAAATATTTCATGGCCACAGTAATCTCACAATTATTTTCTAAAAGGTAAGAGAAAATAAGACTGAGTTTATCCTGTGTGTGTATATATATATATATATATATATTTAT